>NC_057800.1:713162495-713462495 GCF_018294505.1 Triticum aestivum
GAGTGGACCTAGTCGGCCCACAGCAGGCCGACTGAGACCCTATCGGCTTGCTGTTGGCCGATTGGCCTGTCAGCCACCAGTTCAGCTCCAGTCGGCCAGTAGTGGGCCGACAGGGACTAATTGGCCTGCTGTGGGCCGACAACGACTAATTGGCCAGCTGCGGGCCGACAGGGACTAATTGGTCTGCTGTGGGCCGACGGGTGCATGCCACCATTTTTTTCCCGAACGATCCCTGGATTTTTTTATAAACTATGACGTATTTCGTGCAACCCTTTGCCCGTAATATTTTCCCGCCATATGTTCGCGCCAACTCTTTCCCGCCACCCGTTTCCCGCCATAAGTTCGTGCCAACTCTTTCCCGCCAATCGTTTCCCGCCATACCGCAGTCGTTCTTTCCCGCCATTTTCTCATCCCTACCTATAAAACCCCCTTCAGACAGAGGAGGATAAGCATTCCAGTGTAGTGTAGTTGAGATGTCCCATTATCCTTTCGATCGTAGTTTTCACCCTGAGATGAGCAGGACTCTTCTGAGGCTAGCTACCGATTTCAGGATGAATGAGTTGGCTCACGAATTACGTATGTCTGGGTGGCCTGAAAGGACCTATGAGGAGGTACGTATAGAACTTCTTAGGTTGCATGCAAGGTGGAAGAAGGTAGTGGAGCCGGAGAGTGAAACTTTCAGAAGGACTGCAGAAAAGCATCCATTTTTATGGACTGAGGAGAGCAAGGACGAAGATGATATCTTCATGCCACCGCTTCCGGGTTCTGCATCGTCAAAGAGCAAGAGTTTTGCATCGTCCAAGGGCAAGAGTACTGCATCCTCGAAGGGCAAGAGTTCTGCATCGTCCAAGGGTAAGAGTCCTGCATCCTCGAAGGGCAAGAGTTCTGCATCGACGGAGGATGACGATGATGACTTCATGTAGTTTTTATGATGTATGTTGTAAGTTTAGTCGTATGTACCGTTAATTTAGATGTAGTTCTATCTAGTTGTTTATACTGTCTTGTTGTACGAGCATTATGTTCTATCTAAATATGATGTTGTAGTTCGGATAACAGAGTACTAAAATAGAGTAGGCATATGTCTCATACATAAGTACATAGTCATTTGTCTCATACATAGAATAGACATAAGTCTCATACATAAGTAGATGGTCATGTCTCTACTGATAGATGGAAGCGTCGGTGACGACGTCTGGCCTGGCGGGGAGGCGGATCTGGAAGCGGTGACCATCCCAACCTGTTAGGTGGCCTAATGTTACGAGGAGGAATTTCAGACTCTCCCTGGTCATGCTGTGTATCCTGTGTGGGGCCTGGTGGAGGAGTCGAATACATGTTCATCCACTGGGTGTGCTGCGACATCTGAGCATGTATGTTCTCCTCGGGATGTTGATCACTCCCCCACGTATCATGTGATGCTGACATAGACGCATGATATTCGTAGGCTCCTGCACGATGGAACGTTTAGTCATGAAGAATGAGGTCGCCTCAATTAATATTGAAAACAATAAAAATGAAGACACTTACCTGCTGGTTGTGAAGGCTGCTCTGGCTCAAACACGAAGCTCGACGAGGGACCGTGCTGCTGTGGCTGTGGAGAAAACACGAAGCTCGACGAGGGACCGTGCTGCCGTGGCTGTGGAGAAAACACAAAGCTCGACGTGGGACCATAGTGCTGTGGTTGCTGCCACGTTGAACTGCCAGGTTGGTCAGGACGGGGTGGCCTGGTTGTCGGCTGATGTGCTAGATGTGGACGTGGTTGTTGTTGGTGCATGGAGTGACGCGGCTACTGCTGCTGGTGCTGAATAACATCGGTTCTCCGGGTGCACGTGATAGCCTCGTACACAGTCCGTATCTTGTTCTGAATTCGTTCCAAGAAGGGCTGTAGCACTGGACGGTGCTGAAAAAGAGGTCCAGACGACAGTGATTGTCCAAAGGTGGTCATGTCCTGGTAGAGTTCGTGTGTCAAGGTAGCCTGCAAATTTCCATGACGATTAATAATGTATGTCTCTTGCACGTCAAAGTATGTGACAACATTACTTAAAGAAAATATATCTTACCGCGTACTGCCTAGAGCCCAAAGTGTCATAGCTCGGGTACATATCCGACGGAGTAGGATCCGGTATATCCTCTGGGGTGGGAGTGCTCAACGATGCGTAATCGTGTTCTGGTCATGTAGCTGTTGGGGAACGTAGCAGAAATTCAAAATTTTCTACGCATCACCAAGATCAATCTATGGAGTAATCTAGCAACGAGGGAAGGAGAGTGCATCTACATACCCTTATAGATCGCTAAGCGGAAGCGTTCAAGTGAACGGGGTTGATGGAGTCGTACTTGTCGTGATCCAAATCACCGATGATCCTAGTGCCGAACGGACGGCACCTCCGTGTTCAACACACGTACAGCCCGGTGACGTCTCCTATGCCTTGATCCAGCAAGGGGGGAAGGAGAGGTTGGGGAAGACTCCATCCAGCAGCAGCACGATGGCATGGTGGTGGTGGAGGAGCGCGGGACTCCAGCAGGGCTTCGCCAAGCACTACGAGAGACGAGGAGGGAGAGGGGTAGGGCTGTGCCAACAGGGAGATTGAATCGCGTGTTTTGGGCAGCCCCAAACCTCAAGTATATATAGGGGGAGGGGAGGGGCTGCGCCCCCACCTAGGGTTCCCTCCCTAGGGGTGGCGGCAGCCCCCAGATCCCATCTGGGTGGCGGCCACAAGGGGGAGAGGGGGAGGCGCACCTGGGGTGGGCCTTAGGGCCCATCTGCCCTAGGGTTTGCCCCCTTCCCCTCTTGGAGGCGCCTTGGGCCTTGGTGGGAGGCGCCCCAGCCCACCTCGGGGCTGGTCCCTTCCCACTATTGGCCCATGTAGGCCTCCGGGGCTGGTGGCCCCACCTGGTGGACCCCCGGACCCCTCCGGTGGTCCCGATACACTACCAGTGATGTCCGGAACAATTCCGGTGGCCAAAACCATACTTCCTATATATCAATTTTTACCTCCGGACCATTTCGGAACTCCTCGTGACATCCGGGATCTCATCCTAGACTCCAAACAACATTCGGTAACCGCATACATACTTTCCCTATAACCCTAGCGTCATCGAACCTTAAGTGTGCAGACCCTACGGGTTCGGGAGTCATGCAGACATGACCGAGACAACTCTTCGGTCAATAACCAACAGCGGGATCTGGATACCCATGTTGGCTCCCACATGCTCCGCGATGATCTCATCGGATGAACCACGATGTCAAGGACTTAATCAATCCCGTATACAATTCCCTTTGTCTAGCGGTACGATACTTGCCCGAGATTCGATCGTCGGTATCCCGATACCTTGTTCAATCTCGTTACCGGCAAGTCTCTTTAGTCATTCCGTAACACATCATCCCGTGATCAACTCCTTGATCACATTGTGCACATTATGATGATGTCCTACCGAGTGGGCCCAGAGATACCTCTCCGTTTACACGGAGTGACAAATCCCAGTCTCGATTCGTGCCAACCCAACAGACACTTTCGGAGATACCTGTAGTGTACCTTTATAGCCACCCAGTTACGTTGTGATGTTTGGCACACCCAAAGCACTCCTACGGTATCCGGGAGTTGCACAATCTCATGGTCTAAGGAAATGATACTTGACATTAGAAAAGCTTTAGCATACGAACTACACGATCTTTGTGCTAGGCTTAGGATTGGGTCTTGTCCATCACATCATTCTCCTAATGATGTGATCCCGTTATCAATGACATCCAATGTCCATGGTCAGGAAACCGTAACCATCTATTGATCAACGAGCTAGTCAACTAGAGGCTTACTAGGGACATGGTGTTGTCTATGTATCCACACATGTATCTGAGTTTCCTATCAATACAATTCTAGCATGGATAATAAACGATTATCATGAACAAGGAAATATAATAATAACCAATTTATTATTGCCTCTAGGGCATATTTCCAACAGTCTCCCACTTGCACTAGAGTCAATAATCTAGTTCACATCGCCATGTGATTAACACTCACAGGTCACATCGCCATGTGACCAACATCCAAGAGTCTACTAGACTCAATGATCTAGTTCACATCACTATGTGATAAACACTCAAAGAGTTCTGGGTTTGATCATGTTATGCTTGTGAGAGAGGTTGTAGTCAACGGGTCTTGCCATATTCAGATCCCTATGTATTTCGCAAAACTTTATATCGTAGATGCTGCTACCACGTTCCACTTGGAGCTATTCCAAATTGTTGCTCCATTATACGTATCCGGTATCTCTACTCAGAGCTATCCGGATAGGTGTTAAGCTTGCATCGACGTAACTCTTTACGTCGAACTCTTTATCACCTCCATAACCGAGAAACATTTCCTTATTCCTCTAAGGATAATTTTGACCGCTATCTGGTGATCCAGTCCTAGATCACCTTTGTACCCTCTTGCCAGACATGTGGCAAGGCACACATCAGGTGCGGTACTCAGCATGGCATACCGTATAGAGCCTATGACAAGAGCATAGGGGACGACCTTCGTCCTTCCTCTTTCTTCTGCCGTGGTCAATCTTTGAGTCTTACTCAACTTCACACCTTACAACTCAGGTAAGAACCCCTTCTTTGACTGATCTATTTTGAACTCCTTCAAAAACATGTCAAGGTGTGCGTTCTTTGAAAGTATCATCAGGCGTCTTGATCTATCTCTATAGATCTTGATGCCCAATATGTAAGCAGCTTTATCCAGGTCTTCCTTTGAAAATCACTCTTCAAACAACCGTTTATGCTTTCCAGAAATTCTACATTATTTCGGATCAACAATATGTCATCCACATATACTTATCAGAAATGTTGTAGTGCTCCCACTCACTTTCTTGTAAATACAAGTTTCTAGCAAACATTGTATAAACCTAAAAGCTTTGATCACTCCATCAAAACATATATTCCGATTCCGAGATGCTTGCTCTAGTCCATAGAAGGATTGCTGGAGCCAGCATACCTTTTAGCATCCTTAGGATCGACAAAACCTTTTATTGTATCACATACAACTTTTCTTACGAAAACTGGTAAGAAAACTTGTTTTGACATCCATCTGTAAGATTTCATAATCGAAAAATACAGCTAATGCTAACATGATTCCGACGGACTTAAGCATCGCTACGGGTGAGAAATTCTCATCGTAGTCAACTCCTTGAACTTGTGAAAAGACTCTTTCCCACAAGTCGAGCTTCATAGACGGTAACATTACCGCCCACGTCCGTCTTCTTCTTAAAGATCCATTTATCTCAATGGCTTGCCGATCATCGGGCAAGTCCACCAAAGTCCATACTTTGTTCTGATACATGGATCCTATCTCGGATTTCATGGCTTCTAACCATTTGTCGGAATACGGGCCCACCATCGCTTCTCCATAGCTCGTAGGTTCATTGTTGTCTAACAACATGATATCTAAGACAGGATTACCGTACCACTCAGGAGTAGTACATATCCTTGTCGACCTACGAGGTTCGATAGCAACTTGATCCGAAGCTTCATGATCACTATCATTAACTTCCTATTCAACAGACGTAGGCGCCACAGAAAACATCTTTCTGTGTTGCATCACTCTCTGGTTGAAGTAAAGGTTCGACAACCTCATCAAGTTCTATCTTCCTCCCACTCAATTCTTTCGAGAGAAACTCCTTCTCGAGAAAGGACCCGTTCTTAGCGACAAACAATTTGCCCTCGGATCTGAGATAGAAGGTATACCCTACTGTCACCTTTGGGTATCCTATGAAGATGTGTTTGTCCGCTTTGGGTTCGAGCTTCTCCGGCTGAAGCCTTAAGCATCGCAGCCCCAAACATTAAGAAACGACAACTTTGGTTTCTTGCCAAACCAATGTTCATACGACGTTGTCTCAACGGACTTAGATGGTGTCCTATCTAAAGTGAATGCAACTGTCTCTAACGCATAACCTCAAAATGAAAACGGTAGATTGATAAGAGACATCATAGATCGCACCATATCTCATAGGGTTCGATTAGGACGTCCGGACACACCATTACCTTGTGGTGTTCCAGGTGGCTTCAACTGTGAAACAATTCCACAATGTCTTAAGTGATTGCCAAACTCATAACTCAGAAAATCCCCTTTTGATCAGATCGTAGGAACATGATCTTATTGTTATGATGATTCTTAACTTCACTCTGAAATCGCTTGAACTTTTCAAACGTTTCAGACTTGTGCTTCATTAAGTAGATATACCTATATCTACTCAAATCGTCAGTGAAGATGAGAAAATAGCGATATCCACCGCACGCTTCAATTCTCATTGGATCACACGCATCAGCATGCATGATTTCCAACAAGTCACTTGCCCGTTTCATTGTACCTGAAAACGGGGTCTTAGTCATCCTGCCCATGAGGCATGGCTCACATGTGTCAAGTGATTAAAAATCAAGTGACTCCAAACATCCATCGATATGGAGTTTCTTCATGCATCTTACGCCAATATGACCTAAGCGGCAGTACCACAAGAAAGTGGTACTATCATTATTAACTCTACATCTTTTGGCGTGAACATGTGTATTACCACGACCGAGATTCAATGAACCATTCACATAGGGTGCATGACCATGAAAGGTATCATTCATGTAAACAGAATAACCATTATTATCTAACTTAAATGAATGACCGTATTGCAATGAACATGATCTAATCATATTCATGCTCAATAGACACCTGATAACATTTATCTAGGTTCAATACTAATCCCGAAGGCAGATGGAGCGTGCGATGGTGATCTCATCAACTTTGGAAACACTTCCAACACACATCGTCACCTCGCCCTCAGCCAGTCTCCGTTTAGTCCGTAGCTTTTGCTTCAAGTCACCAATAATAGCAACTGAACCGGTATCCAATACCCAGGTGCTACCAGGAGTACTAGTGAGGTACACATTAATAACACGTATATACTTTGTTGAAGTTGCCAGCCTTCTTATCTACCATGCATTTGGGGTAATTCCGCTACCAGTGACCGTTCCCCTTACAATAGAAGCACTTAGTCTCGGGTTTGGGTTCAACCTTGGGTTCCTTCACTGGAGCGGCAACTGGTTTGCCATCCATGAAGTTTCCCTTCTAGCCCTTGCCCTTCTTGAAACCAGTGGTCTTGTTAAACCATCAACACTTGATGCTCCTTCTTGATTTCTACCTTTTGCGGTCTTAAGCACCGCGAACAGCTCCGGGATCAACTCCATCCCTTGCATGTCATAGTTCATCACGAAGATCTAGTAGCTTAGTGATAGTGGCTAGAGAACTCTATCAATCACTATCTTATCTGGAAGTTTAACTCCCACTTGATTTAAGTGATTGTAGCACCCAGACATTCTGAGCACATGCTCACTAGCTGAGCTATTCTCCTCCATCTTGTTGGCAAAAGAACTTGTCAGAGGTCTCACACCTCTCAACACGGGCATGAGCCTGAAATCCCAATTTCAGCTCTTGGAACATCTCATATGTTCTATGGCGTTCAAAACGTCATTGGAATCCCGATTCTAAGCCGTAAAGTATGGTGCACTAAACTATCAAGTAGTCATCAGGATGTGTCTGTCAGGTGTTCACAACATCCACAGACGACGTTGTAGGGGTTTGCACATCGAGCGGTGCATCAAAGACGTAAGCCTTCTGTGTAGCAGTGAGGACACTCCTCGGACTACGGACCTAGTCCGCATCATTGCTTACAATATCTTTCAACTTAATCTTTCTCTAGGAACGTATTGAAACAGGGAGCTACAACGTGAGCTATTTATCTACAACATATTTGCAAAGACAATTTAGACTATGTTCATGATAATTGAGTTCATCTAATCAAATTATTAATGAACTCCCACTCAGATAGACATCCCTCTAGTCATCTAAGTGAAACATGATCCGAGTCAACTAGGCCGTGTCCGATCATCACGTGAGACGGACTAGTCAACATCGGTGAACATCTTCATGTTGATCGTATCTTCTATACGACTCATGCTCGACCTTTCGGTCTTCCGTGTTCCGAGGCCATGTCTGTACATGCTAGGCTCGTCAAGTCAACCTAAGTGTATTGCGTGTGTAAATCTGGCTTACACCCGTTGTATTCGAACGTTAGAATCTATCACACCCGATCATCACGTGGTGCTTCGAAACAACGAACCTTCGCAACGGTGCACAGTTAGGGGGAACACTTTCTTGAAATTTTAGTGAGGGATCATCTTATTTAAGCTACCGTCGTTCTAAGCAAATAAGATGTAAAACATGATAAACATCACATGCAATCAAATAGTGACATGATATGGCCAATATCATTTTGCTCCTTTTGATCTCCATCTTCGGGGCTCCATGATCATCGTTGTCACCGGCATGACACCATGATCTCCATCATCATGATCTCCATCATCGTGTCTTCTTGAAGTTGTCTCGTCATCTATTACTTCTACTACTATGGCTAACGCTTTAGCAATAAAGTAAAGTAATTACATGACGTTTATGTTGACACGCAGGTCATAAATAAATTAAGACAACTCCTATGGCTCCTGCCGGTTGTCATACTCATCGACATGCAAGTCGTGATTCCTATTACAAGAACATGATCAATCTCATACATCACATATATCATTCATCACATCCTTTTGGCCATATCACATCACAAGGCATATGCTGCAAAAACAAGTTAGACGTCCTCTAATTGTTGTTGCAAGTTTTTACGTGGCTGCTATAGGTTTCTAGCAAGAACGTTTCTTACCTACGCGAAAACCACAACGTGATATGCCAATTTCTATTTACCCTTCATAAGGACCCTTTTCATCGAATCCGATCCGACTAAAGTGGGAGAGACAGACACCCGCTAGCCACCTTATGCAACTAGTGCATATCAGTCGGTGGAACCAGTCTCACGTAAGAGTACGTGTAAGGTCGGTCCGGGCCGCTTCATCCCACGATGCCGCCGAATCAAGATAAGACTAGTAACGGCAAGCAAATTGACAAAATCGACGCCCACAACAACTTGTGTTCTACTCGTGCATAGAAACTACGCATAGACCTAGCTCATGATGCCACTGTTGGGGAACGTAGCAGAAATTCAAAATTTTCTACGCATCACCAAGATCAATCTATGGAGTAATCTAGCAACGAGGGAAGGAGAGTGCATCTACATACCCTTGTAGATCGCTAAGCGGAAGCGTTCAAGTGAACGGGGTTGATGGAGTCGTACTCGTCGTGATCCAAATCACCGATGATCCTAGTGCCGAACGGACGGCACCTCCGTGTTCAACACACGTACAGCCCGGTGACGTCTCCTACGCCTTGATCCAGCAAGGGGAGAAGGAGAGGTTGGGGAAGACTCCATCCAGCAGCAGCACGACGGCGTGGTGGTGGTGGAGGAGCGCGGGACTCCAGCAGGGCTTCGCCAAGCACTACGAGAGACGAGGAGGGAGAGGGGTAGGGCTGCGCCAACAGGGAGATTGAATCGTGTGTTTGGGCAGCCCCATACCTCAAGTATATATAGGGGGAGGGGAGGGCTGCGCCCCCACCTAGGGTTCCCTCCCTAGGGGTGGCGGCAGCCCCCAGATCCCATCTGGGTGGCGGCCACAAGGGGGAGAGGGGGAGGCGCACCTGGGGTGGGCCTTAGGGCCCATCTGCCCTAGGGTTTGCCCCCTTCCCCTCTTGGAGGCGCCTTGGGCCTTGGTGGGAGGCGCCCCAGCCCACCTAGGGGCTGGTCCCTTCCCACTATTGGCCCATGTAGGCCTCTGGGGCTGGTGGCCCCACCTGGTGGACCCCAGGACCCCTCCGGTGGTCCCGGTACACTACTAGGGATGCCTGGAACAATTTTGGTGGCCAAAACCATACTTCCTATATATTTTACCTCCGAACCATTCCGGAACTCCTCGTGATGTCCGGGATCTCATCCGGGACTCCGAACAACATTCGGTAACCGCATACATACTTTCCCTATAACCCTAGCGTCATCGAACCTTAAGTGTGTAGACCCTACGGGTTCGGGAGTCATGCAGACATGACCGAGACAACTCTCCGGTCAATAACCAACAACGGGATCTGGATACCCATGTTGGCTCCCACATGCTCCACGATGATCTCATCGGATGAACCACGATGTCAAGGACTTAATCAATCCCGTATACAATTCCCTTTGTCTAGCGGTACGATACTTGCCCGAGATTCGATCGTCGGTATCCCGATACCTTGTTCAATCTCGTTACCAGCAAGTCTCTTTTACTCGTTCCGTAACACATCATCCCGTGATCAACTCCTTGATCACATTGTGCACATTATGATGATGTCCTACCGAGTGGGCCCAGAGATACCTCTCCGTTTACACGGAGTGACAAATCCCAGTCTCGATTCGTGCCAACCCAACAGACACTTTCGGAGATACCTGTAGTGTACCTTTATAGCCACCCAGTTACGTTGTGACGTTTGGCACACCCAAAGCACTCCTACGGTATCCGGGAGTTGCACAATCTCATGGTCTAAGGAAATGATACTTGACATTAGAAAAGCTTTAGCATACGAACTACACGATCTTTGTGCTAGGCTTAGGATTGGGTCTTGTCCATCACATCATTCTCCTAATGATGTGATCCCGTTATCAACGAAATCCAATGTCCATGGTCAGGAAACCGTAACCATCTATTGATCAACGAGCTAGTCAACTAGAGGCTTACTAGGGACATGTTGTTGTCTATGTATCCACACATGTATCTGAGTTTCCTATCAATACAATTCTAGCATGGATAATAAATGATTATCATGAACAAGGAAATATAATAATAACGAATTTATTATTGCCTCTAGGGCATATTTCCAACAGTAGCGCCGTAAATAGAGATTGAATTCATTGATATCAAAATTGTGATTCTCGTGCCATAGATGTGTGTTTGCTGTCTCCCATTCTATAGCATACGACTCTAGTCTAATTAGCCAGTCAGCAGTTGTCCTGGTCATGCCCTTCCTTGTCCTCCTAAAATTGTGGTGTGTGTTCAACAATTACCTAAAGCTTCGAATGGAGTACTATGAAAGATAATGCAACATTGAAAAACTAGTTAATACCTGTGGATGTGTGCTGGCACCGGGTTCTCTATAGGGGGAGGCAGCTCCAACTGCAGAAGACCAAATTGCCTCATAACCCTCTGTTGTGCCATCTCCTCGACGAAGACATCGAAGATGATCTTTGATTTTGTCATCCAGTAATCTCGGTCCCTTGTGCATAGCATAGACAGACCACTAGGGTATCTCGCTTGTATGGCTGCTTCCATGTAGGGCTGCCAGATGACCCCGGTGTACGCATCGAACTGCTCGTTCAATGCTATGTATGCCTTCTTGGTCTGATCACTAGCAAAGCGTCTCTGCAGAAAACAAAAGTTAGTAGCCGCTAGCATTGAACTATCTCTTGTGCAGAAAAAAGTTGCATTAAACTATAACACGGTGCATACCTCGCGACGTGTCCAACACAGACCAAAAGTAGGCATGTCGATGCCGTCAGCATCAAACATGGCGTCTATAGGCTCATGAACACGTACATCTGGTCGCCCTATAGAGAACCTCTCCCACGACCATAGTTGTAGGAATATAGGGCATCCAAGAAGGGCTGGCTTTCTCGATGTAAGCTGACAACCGTTGCACATACCTCGGTATGTAGCCGCTAAGACCGCCGAACCCCAACTCCTCTGTCTGATCTGATCCGCCGTCTGAGCGCTCGCTATCTCGAGTTCCATAGGGATGTTGAGCGCGTTAATAGTGGTGACATGGTTCTCTGTGAACATCACCTTGCCGAAAAGCCACATTAAGTAGGCCTCCAGGCTCCGAGTGATCTGTTCCGCAGTCAATGACGCCCGGAAGTTTTGGATCTGTATTAAGCAAAGAGAAAGTTTTAGTTAGCCGCAATTATTTTCTGTAAAACCATATGCACGATAACTTGAAGATAAGAGGTTGGGAAAATTACCCGGAAATTGAGCAACCACTCATACTTAGGTCTGTGATGCTCCCATAGTTTGTATTGGAATCTATAAAACGACTTATATTTAGGAACGGAGGAAGTATTTACTTACCATGATGTTGTCCACTATATTTTCAATTGTGATTACTCCATAAAACCATGTCTATTGATTTCCTGATGAACATATCGATATTCAAATTTTATTTAAAAAATATTTTAAATAATTCCTGGGGCAGTGCGGAGAGTTAATTGCAAGAGTATTTTTAATTATTAAACGTCAAACCACAAGAGTCCTGGAGTCGTATATTGAGCCTGATGCTAGCTAAGCTTGGTTCACAAAGAGAAAGCCAAGGGACCATAGTCAGATTTTTTTTCAAAAGTAGCACGTTTTTATAGCAATTTCGGAAACTAGCAGTGTCGATACGTTATTTGCAAAACTAGCAGCCCGTCGGTCAACGGTTGGCCGAAGTGGACCTTTTCGGCCTGTGAAAGCCCGAAGTGACGTCTTCGGTTAAGACAGGCCGAAGTGTGCGCGAACTGGGCCGAAGACGGGCCTCTTCGGCCAGCCAGCGACTGAAGTGGTCTTCGGCTAACCAGTGGCCGAAGAGTTACGGATAAGGCCCGAACGAGTCTTCTTTCTCCTCTCGCTGTTCTTGCTCTCTCTCTCATTCCTCTCTGTACATCGCCCCCCTCGCTAATCTCTTTGTTTCTCCACCTATTTTCGAATCCAAAGCACAGAAACGGTAGATCGTAGCCATCTCCACCGGCCTACGGTCATTTTTTCCCAATGGGACAGCTATTTGTGCGTACAAGTGAGGTGGAGTCATGATGGGGTGAGGAGGAGGAGAAGCCATGGTGGGCTGAGGAGGAGGAGGAGGCGGTTTGGCTGGTGAGGAGGAGGTGCAGCTTCGTGCCGCCGAGGGGGTGGCGTTGGTGTTGTCTGTTGGTGCAAGTTCTTCATGAGGTGGCCACACGCGTCGAAGGTATAATCACGCGTCACATTTTATTAGTGTTAATTGGTTTGTGTTGGCATTTTAGCGGATAGTTAGTGTAGCCAGTAACAATTTGTTCATTGCGATTAATTAGAAGGTGGCAATGTCTGACAGGTGAAAATGTCTGTATCAGTAAATTTGACTATTTACTATGGCCCTGGTAATGTTCGATATAATGAGTTGGGAGTTGATCTTAGCGAGTTTAAAAATGGCGTCATGACACTTTCAGACCCGGACAGAGTGGACATTAGACAGTTGAAGCACTGGTTGACTACTAGTTTTGGGTTGGATTCTGAAGTATGTTCCGTCAGTATTCATGCATTGTGGACCAAATCCTGTAAAAATGTCAAGTGGGAGTTGATGCCAATAGATAGGAGCCAGCATTGGTTGACCCTGTTAAGTCGTTGCCGAGACCGAATAATCCACCCATATGTCCTAGTGCAGCCAGTGGCGAAGGAGGAGAATGACGTACAACTCCATGTGGGGTATGAACCCGGCCAGGGTAGTCGAGTTGCTAACGAGATTCATTTATCCGGGTCACAGCCACCGGATGTGGATCCTAGCCAAACCGAGAAGGAGTCAGACTACATGTTGGACAATGTATGTCGTCATGATACTGGGCAGAATATTCAGTCGATAATATTAGCTGGTTCTGGTGTTGCTGATGGGGATGAGGAAGGCGATGAAATGCAGAGGGTGATGGAGGAAGAGGACGAGGATGGATATGCGGAGGATCTAGATTCTGCAAATTCTGAGGATGAAGTGGAGGTACCGATTCCTTCTGCATGGAATCAAGACATATCCACCGGCCTTACTGTGAACGATGGCCATGAGACTCCATGGCAATATAATCTGAACCAAGTCCAGATAGGGGCTATGTTTGATACAAAGAAAAAATTGAAGTATGCAGTGATAAAGTGGGCTATGTCTACTCAGAGGGTTTTCCGGACAGACAGATCAAACCCAACAAACTATACCGTGAAGTGTGTTGAAACAGGTTGTCCTGTGAAGGTGCACGGGCACGTGCCAAAGTATAACATCCATTGGGTTGTCACGAATGTGGTCCCACATAATTGTGTGAGGACAAACTTGTTCGTTCGTCATCCAAACCTGACTTCAACTCTCATTGCGCAACTCATGTATACTGAGATAGTGGAGAAAAAAGATATGGAAGCAAAACACATCCAGACAGCAGTGAAGGTTAGATGGAATTATAACATTCGTTATGGGAAGGCTTGGAGGGCTAAGCAGAAGGCTATGGAGGAAAGGTTTGGGACGTTCTTTGACTCATATGATAATGTTGTCCGTCTCCTGGATGTATTTGTTGGAAATATGCCCTAGAGACAATAATAAATTGATTATTATTATATTTCCTTGTTCATGATAATCGTTTATTATCCATGCTAGAATTGTATTGAAAGGAAACTCAGATACATGTGTGGATACATAGACAACACCATGTCCCTAGTAAGCCTCTAGTTGACTAGCTCGTTGATCAATAGATGGTTACGGTTTCCTAACCATGGACATTAGATGTCATTGATAATGGGATCACATCATTAGGAGAATGATGTGATGGACAAGACCCAATCCTAAGCATAGCACTAGATCGTGTAGTTCATATGCTAAAGCTTTTCTAATGTCAAGTATCATTTCCTTAGACCATGAGATTGTGCAACTCCCGGATACCGTAGGAGTGCTTTGGGTGTGCCAAACGTCACAACGTAACTGGGTGGCTATAAAGGTACACTACGGGTATCTTCGATAGTGTCTGTTGTGTTGGCACGAATCGAGACTGGGATTTGTCACTCCGTGTGACGGAGAGGTATCTCTGGGCCCACTCGGTAGGACATCATCATAATGTGCACAATGTGATCAAGGAGTTGATCACGGGATGATGTGTTACGGAACGAGTAAAGAGACTTGCCGGTAACGAGATTGAACAAGGTATCGGGATACCGACGATCGAATCTCGGGCAAGTATCGTACCGCTAGACAAAGGGAATTGTATACGGGATTGATTAAGTCCTTGACATCGTGGTGCATCCGATGAGATCATCGTGGAACATGTAGGAGCCAACATGGGTATCCAGATCCCGCTGTTGGTTATTGACCGGAGAACGTCTCGGTCATGTCTGCATGTCTCCCGAACCCGTAGGGTCTACACACTTAAGGTTCGATGACGCTAGGGTTATAAAGGAAGCTTGTATGTGGTTACCGAATGTTGTTCGGAGTCCCGGATGAGATCCCGGACGTCACGAGGAGTTCCGGAATGGTCCGGAGGTAAAGATTGATATATTGGACGAAGGGTTTTGGAGTCCGGGAGTGTTCCGGAGGTACCGGGTGATGACCAGCATGACCGAAAGGTGTTTCGGGAGCCCCGACAAGTGTTGGGGGGCTTCATGGGCCAAGGGAAGGGGGCAAACCAGCCCACTAAGGGGTTGTGCGCCCCCCTCACCTAATCCCACGTGACCAGGGGGTTTGGGCGCCCCATCTAGGGTTCCCACCTCCTGGCTTGGGGGCCAAGTCACCCAAGGGGGAGATCCCATCTGCCCTGGCCGCCGCCCCCCTAGGGGAAACCCTAGGGCGCCTCCCCCTCCCCCTTGCCCCTATATATAGTGGAGGTCTTGGGGCTGCACATAACACGAGATGGGTTCCTCTCCTCTATATGATGCAGCCCTGCATCTCTCCTTCCTCCTCTCCCGCGGTGCTTGGCGAAGCCCTGCAGGATAGCCACGCTCCTCCATCACCACCACGCCGTTGTGCTGCTGCTGGATGGAGTCTTCCTCAACCTCTCCCTCTCTCCTTGCTGGATGAAGGCACGGGAGACGTCCCCGGGCTGTACGTGTGTTGAACACGGAGGTGCCGTCCGTTCGGCACTAGGATCTCCGGTGATTTGGATCACGACGAGTACGACTCCTTCAACCCCGTTCTCTTGAACACTTCCGCTTAGCGATCTACAAGGGTATGTAGATGCACTCTCCTTCCCCTCGTTGCTGGTTTCTCCATAGATAGATCTTGGTGACACGTAGGAAAATTTTGAATTTCTGCTACGTTACCCAACAGTGGCATCATGAGCTAGGTCTATGCGTAGTTACTATGCATGAGTAGAACAGAAAGTAGTTGTGGGCGTTGATTTTGTTCAATATGCTTACCGTTACTAGTCCAATCTTGTTTCGACGGCATCGTGGGATGAAGCGGCCCGGACCAACCTTACACGTACGCTTACGTGAGACCGGTTCCACCGACTGACATGCACTATTTGCATAAGGTGGCTGGCGGGTGTCTGTCTCTCCCACTTTAGTCGGAACGGATTCGATGAAAAGGGTCCTTATGAAGGGTAAATAGCAATTGGCATATCACGTTGTGGTTTTTGCGTAGGTAAGAAACGTTCTTGCTAGAAACCCATAGCAGCCACGTAAAACATGCAAACAACAATTAGAGGACGTCTAACTTGTTTTTACAGGGTATGCTATGTGATGTGATATGGCCAAAGGATGTGATGAATGATATATGTGATGTATGAGATTGATCATGTTCTTGTAATAGGAATCACGACTTGCATGTCGATGAGTATGACAACCGGCAGGAGACATAGGAGTTGTCTTAATTTATTTATGACCTGCGTGTCAACATAAACGTCATGTAATTACTTTACTTTATTGCTAACCGTTAGTTGTAGTAGTAGAAGTAATAGATGACATGACAACTTCAAGAAGAAACGATGATGGAGATCATGATGATGGAGATCATGGTGTCATGCCGGTGACGTTGATGATCATGGAGCCCCGAAGATGGAGATCAAAAGGAGCAATATGATATTGGCCATATCATGTCACTATTTGATTGCATGTGATGTTTATCATGTTTATACATCTTATTTGCTTAGAACGACGGTAGTAAATAAGATGATCCCTCATTAAAATTTCAAGAAAGTGTTCCCCCTAACTGTGCACCGTTGCGACAGTTCGTTGTTTCAATGCAGCACATGATGATCGGGTGTTTGATTCAAACGTTCACATACAACGGGTGTAAGACAGATTTACACATGCAAACACTTAGGTTGACTTGACGAGCCTAGCATGTACAGACATGGCCTCGGAACACAGAAGACCGAAAGGTCGAGCATGAGTCGTATAGAAGATACGATCAACATGAAGATGTTCACCGATGTTGACTAGTCCGTCTCACGTGATGATCGGACACGGCCTAGTTGACTCGGATCATGTAATCACTTAGATGACTAGAGGGATGTCTATCTGAGTGGGAGTTCATAAGATGAACTTAATTATCCTGAACATAGTCAAAAAGGTCTTCGCAAATTATGTTGTAGCTCGCGCTTCAGTTCTACTGTTTAGATATGTTCCTAGAGAAAAATTTAGTTGAAAGTTGTTAGTAGCAATTATGCGGACTAGGTCCGTAAACTAAGGATTGTCCTCATTGCTTCATAGAAGGCTTATGTCCTTAATGCACCGCTCAGTGTGCTGAACCTCGAACATTGTCTGTGGATGTTGCGAACATCTGACATACACGTTTTGATAACTACGTGATAGTTCAGTTAAACGGTTTAGAGTTGAGGCACCGAAGACGTTTTGAAACGTCGCGAAACATATGAGATGTTTTGAGGGCTGAAATTGGGATTTCGGGCTCGTGCCCACGTCAAGAGGTATAAGACCTCCGACGATTTTCTTAGCCTACAAACTAAGGGAGAAAAAGCTCAATTGTTGAGCTTGTGCTCAGATTGTCTGAGTACAACAATCATTTGAATCGAGTGGGAGTTGATCTTCCAGATGAGATAGTGATGTTTCTCCGAAGTCATTACCACCAAGCTGCTAGAGCTTCGTGATGAACTATAGTATATCAGGGACATATATGATGATCCTTGAAATATTCGCAATGTTTGACATCGCGAAAGTAGAAATCAAGAAGGAGCATCAATTGTTGATGGTTAGTGAAACCACTAGTTTCAAGAAGGGCAAGGGCAAGAAGGGATACTTCATGAAATGGCAAATCAGCTGCTGCTCTAGTGAAGAAACCCAAGGTTGAACCCAAACCCGAGACTAAGTGCTTCTGTAATAAAGGGAACAACCACTGGAGCAGAATTACCTTAGATACTTGGTAGATAAGAAGGCTGGCAAGGTTGATAGAAGTATATTGGATATACATTATGTTAATGTGTACTTTACTAGTACTCCTAGTAGCACCAGGGTATTAGATACCGGTTTAGTTGCTAAGTGTTAGTAACTCGAAATAAAAGCTACGGATTAAACGGAGACTAGCTAAAGGTGAGTTGACGATATGTGTTGGAAGTGTTTCCAATGTTGATATGATCAAGCATCGCACGCTCCTTCTACCATCGAGATTGGTGTTAAACCTAAATAATTGTTATTTGGTGTTTGCGTTGAGCATAGACATGATTGGATTAGGACTATAGCAATACGGTTATTCATTTAAGGAGAATAATTGTTACTCTGTTTATTTGAATAATGCCTTCAATGGTCTTACACCTAAAATGAATGGTTTAATGAATCTCAATCGTAGTGATACACATGTTCATGCCAAAAGATATAAGATAGTAATGATAGTACCACCTACTTGTGGCACTGCCACTTAAGTCATATCGGTATAAAACGCATGAAGAAGCTCCATGTTGATGGATCTTTGGACTCACTCATTTTTGAAAGAATTGAGACATGCGAACCATGTTTGTTGGTAGATATGCATGAAGAAACTCTATACAGATGGATCATTTGGACTCACTTGATTTTGAATCACTTGAGACAAGCAAATCATACCACATGGGTAAGATGACTGAAAGCCTCGGTTTCAGTAAAATGGAACTAGAAAGCAACTTGTTGGAAGTAGTACATTTGGATGTGTGCAGTCCAATGAGTGCTGAGGCGTGTAGTGGATATCGTTATGTTCTTACTTCACAGAAGATTTGAGTAGATGTTGAGTATATTTACTTGATGAATCACGAGTCTGAATTATTGAAAGGTTCAAGTAATTTCAGGGTGAAGTTGAAAGATCGTCGTGACAAGAGGATAAAATATCTATGATATGATCATAGAGATGAATATCTGAATTACGAGTTTGGCACAAAATTAAGACATTGTGGAAATTGTTTCACAACTAAAACAGCCTGGAACACCATAGTGTGATGGTGTGTCCGAACATCATAACTGCACCCTATTGGATACGATGCATACCATGATGTCTCTTATCAAATTACCACGATAGTTTATGGGTTAGGCATTAGAGACAACCACATTCACTTTAAATAGGGCACCACGTAATTCCGATGAGATGACACCGTATGAACTATGGTTTAGAGAAACCTAAGCTGTCATTTCTTAAAAGTTTGGGGCTGCGACGCTTATGTGGAAAAGTTTCAGGCTGATAAGCTCGAACCCAAAGCGGATAAATGCATCTTCATAGGACACCCAAAACAGTTGGGTATACCTCCTGTCTCAGATCCGAAAGCAATAAGGGATTGTTTCTGGAATCGGGTCCTTTCTCGAGGAAAAGTTTCTCTCGAAAGAATTGAGTGGGAGGATGGTGGAGACTTGATGAGGTTATTGAACCGTCACTTCAACCAGTGTGTGACAGGGCACAGGGAGTTGTTCCTGTGGCACCTACACCAGTTGAAGTGGAAGCTTATGATAGTGATCATGAAACTTCAGATCAAGTCACTACCAAACCTCGTGGGATGACAAGGATGCGTACTACTTCAGAGTGCTACGTAATCCTGTCTTGGAAGTCATGTTGCTAGACAACAATGAACCTACGAGCCATGGAGAAGCGATGGTGGGCCCGGATTCCGATAAATGGCTCGAGGCCATATAATCCGAGAGAGGATCCATATATGAAAACAAAGTGTAGACTTTGGCAGAACAACTCGATGGTCGTAAGGCTGTTGAGTACAGATGGATTTTAAAAGGAAGACGGACAATGATGGTAAATGTCACCATTAAGAAAGCTCGACTTGTCGTTAAGAAGTTTCCCGACAAGTTCAAGGAGTTGACTACGATGAGACTTTCTCACCCGTAGCGATGCTAAGAGTCTGTTGGAATTATATTAGCGATTACTGCATTATTTATGAAATCTTGCAGATAGGATGTCAAAACATTGTTTCCTCGACGATTTTCTTGAGGAAAGGTTGTATGTGATACAACCGAAAGGTTTTGTCAATCCTGAAAGATGCTAATAAGTATGCAAAGCCCCAGCAATCCTTCTAAGGACTGGAGTAAGCATCTCGGAGTTGGAATGTATGCTTTGATGAGATGATCAAAGATTTTGGGTGTACACAAAGTTTATGAGAAACTTGTATTTCCAAAGAAGTGAGTGGGAGCACTATAGAATTTCTGATGAATATATGTTGTTGACATATTGTTGATCAGAAATGACGTAGAATTTCTGGAAAGCATATAAGGGTTATTTGGAAAGTGTTTTTCAATGGAAAGCCTGGATTAAGCTACTTGAGCATTGAGCATCAAGATCTATAAGGATAGACCAAAACGCTTAATGGTACTTTCAAATGAGCACATACCTTGACATAATCTTGAAGGTGTTCAAGATGGATCAGTCAAAGAAGGAGTTCTTGCCTGAGTTGTAAGGTATGAAGTTAAGACTTAAAGCTCGACCACGGCAGAATAGAGAGAAAGGACGAAGGTCGTCCCCTATGCTTAAGACGTAGGCTCTACAGTATGCTATGCTGTGTACCGCACCTGAAGTGTGCCTTGCCATGAGTCAGTCAAGGGGTACAAGAGTGATCCAAGAATGGATCACAGGACAGCGGTCAAAGTTATCCTTAGTAACTAGTGGACTAAGGAATTTTCTCGATTATGGAGGTGGTAAAAGAGTTCGTCGTAAAGGGTTACGTCGATGCAAGCTTAACACCTATCCGGATAACTCTGAGTAGAGATACCGGATACGTATAATGGAGCAACAATTTAGAATAGCTCCAAGTAGAACAGTTATTTGGAATAGCTCCAAATAGAACGTGGTAGCTACATCTAGGAGATGACATAGAGATTTGTAAAGCACACACGGATCTGAAAGGTTCAGACCCGTTGACTAAAACCTCTCTCACAAGCAACATGATCAAACCCAAAACTCATTGAGTGCTAATCACATAGTGATGTGAACTAGATTATTGACTCTAGTAAACTCTTTGGATGTTAGTCACATGGGGATGTGACCTTGAGTGTTAATCACATATCGATGTGAACTAGATTATTGACTCTAGTGCAAGTGGGAGACTGTTGGAAATATGCCCTAGAGGCAATAATAAATTGATTATTATTATATTTCCTAGTTCATGATAATCGTTTATTATCCATGCTAGAATTGTATTGAAAGGAAACTCAGATACATGTGTGGATACATAGACAACACCATGTCCCTAGTAAGCCTCTAGTTGACTAGCTCGTTGATCAATAGATGGTTACGGTTTCCTGACCATGGACATTAGATGTCATTGATAACGAGATCACATCATTAGGAGAATGATGTGATGGACAAGACCCAATCCTAAGCATAGCACTAGATCGTGTAGTTCGTATGCTAAAGCTTTTCTAATGTCAAGTATCATTTCCTTAGACCATGAGATTGTGCAACTCCCGGATACCGTAGGAGTGCTTTGGGTGTGCCAAACGTCACAACGTAACTGGGTGGCCATAAAGGTACACTACGGGTATCTCCGAAAGTGTCTGTTGGGTTGGCACGAATCGAGACTTGGATTTGTCACTCCGTGTGACGGAGAGGTATCTCTGGGCCCACTCGGTAGGACATCATCATAATGTGCACAATGTGATCAAGGAGTTGATCACGGGATGATGTGTTATGGAACGAGTAAAGAGACTTGCCGGTAACGAGATTGAACAAGGTATCGGGATACCGACGATCGAATCTCGGGCAAGTATCGTACCGCTAGACAAAGGGAATTGTATACGGGATTGATTAAGTCCTTGACATCGTGGTTCATCCGATGAGATCATCGTGGAACATGTAGGAGCCAACATGGGTATCCAGATCCCGCTGTTGGTTATTGATCGGAGAACGTCTCGGTCATGTCTGCATGTCTCCCGAACCCGTAGGGTCTACACACTTAAGGTTCGATGACGCTAGGGTTATAAAGGAAGCTTGTATGTGGTTACCGAATGTTGTTCGGAGTCCTGGATGAGATCCCGGACGTCACGAGGAGTTCCGGAATGGTCCGGAGGTAAAGATTGATATATTGGATGAAGGGTTTTGGAGTTCGGGAGTGTTCCGGAGGTACCGGGTGATGACCAGCATGACCGAAAGGTGTTTCGGGAGCCCCGACAAGTGTTGGGGGGCTTCATGGGCCAAGGGAAGGGGGCAAACCAGCCCACTAAGGGGCTGTGTGCCCCCCTCACCTAATCCCACGTGACCAGGGGGTTTGGAGCGCCCCATCTAGGGTTCCCACCTCCTGGCTTGGGGGCCAAGTCACCCAAGGGGGAGATCCCATCTGCCCTGGCCGGCGGCCCCCCTAGGGGAAACCCTAGGGCGCCTCCCCCTCCCCCTTGCCCCTATATATAGTGGAGGTCTTGGGGCTGCACATAACACGAGATGAGTTCCTCTCCTCTATATGACGCAGCCCTGCATCTCTCCTTCCTCCTCTCCCGCGGTGCTTGGCGAAGCCCTGCAGGATAGCCACGCTCCTCCATCACCACCACGCCGTTGTGCTGCTGCTGGATGGAGTCTTCCTCAACCTCTCCCTCTCTCCTTGCTGGATCAAGGCACGGGAGACGTCCCCGGGCTGTACGTGTGTTGAACACGGAGGTGCCGTCCGTTCGGCACTAGGATCTCCGGTGATTTGGATCACGACGAGTACGACTCCTTCAACCCCGTTCTCTTGAACGCTTCCGCTTAGCGATCTACAAGGGTATGTAGATGCACTCTCCTTCCCCTCGTTGCTGGTTTCTCCATAGATAGATCTTGGTGACACGTAGGAAAATTTTGAATTTCTGCTACATTACCCAACAGTACTGAAGGAGAGGAATCCCGGCACTTATGTTAACGTACAACATACAAGGTTGCTGAGTATACCAGGTTTCAAGGTGTTGAAACGAGTATTCTTCTCTTTCGCTATGTGCATTGAAGCTTTCCAGCATTGTCCTCCTGTGATGTTTGTGGATGGTACATTCCTGACTGGTCAGTACAAAGGGTAAATCCTGACTGCCATTGGTGTGGATGGAAACAATCAAATCATTCCACTTGCCATGGCATTTGTGGAGGGTGAGAACTTTCTGAGCTGGGTGTGGTTCTTTCGGCAAGTGAAAATTGCCATCGTGAAGGATCGACCAAACGTGTGTGTCATTCATGATAGGTATGCTGGTATATTGAAGGATGTGAAGACATTAAGGAATCCAACAGTAGACGAACCAACACCTTGGAAGGATTTGCAGAGCCGGTGGTGCATGCGCCATCTTGGGGCTAACTTTTTCTCACAGTTCAAGAACAAGCGGTTGATGAACTTGTTTAAAAAATTGTGCAAGCAGAACCAGGAGCGTAAATACCAATTTATTTGGTCAAAACTTGATGAGTTTACTAAGAAGCAGGTCCGTGCCAGGAAGAAAATGGAAAAGGACCAACAACAATTAGCAACACTCATGGCGGAGCTAGAGGAGCCAGTTGGTCTTTGTGACTTGCCAGCAATTGACCCTTCTAATACTAAGAGAAAGAAGGGAAGGGCAATAAAGGATTTTTCAGAGTGGATAGAGAAAGAGCCTCCCGTGAATTGGTCTTTGTTGCATGACACCCATGGAGCTAGGTATGGCCACATGACAACCAACCTTGCAGAGGTGTATAACTTTGTACTCAGAGGGAATAGAACATTGCCACTCACAGCTATTGTGGAGGCTGTATTCCATGGCACTTTGAGATATTTCAGAGACCGACACGAGTTAGCAAAGAAGCATATTATAGATAATCAGAACACACCTTACTGTAGCCGTGTCATGGAGTATATGGCACAGAAGATAGAGAAAGCAAAGGAGCACACTGTGAGACTCGTAGGTAATCAGGAAAGGAGGTATGAGGTTCAGCTACCTACCGATGGTTTTGGTTCTGCGAATGAGGTGAAGACGCATGAGGTAAAAATTGGAACGGAATTTTATCCAATGTGTGAGTGTACATGCAACAAACCAAAGTTGTTGCACCTGCCTTGCTCACATGTGTTGGCTGCCTGTGGCCAGATTGAGTTGGCTGCCGTCTCCTTTGTGTCGCCATACTACTTAAAAGAGGCTGTACTGAACACATGGACCGGTGAGATGACAGGGTTTAGAGTCGTTGGCAATTTCAACAAGGTTAACGACGGCGAGAGAGTATACATCCCGGATCGAGAACTTCGGCGAACAAGAAGGGGTCGACGTTAGGCCCGTCGAATCCGAAACGATATGGACCAATCTGAAGCTGGTGGAGCAACCAGACAATGTTTGCTATGCGCGGCTTATGGGCATAGGATGAAATATTGTCCTGACCTGAACAAAGATGGTGCTTCCACATCGACGAGTGCTTCCACATCGACGGCTGCAACAACAGGAGCAAGAGGCAGACGTGGTCGTGGCAGTCGAGGCCGAAGGGGAGGACGAGGAAGGAATAACTCACAAGCTATATAATGTGGGGGAGAATGTTTTAATTTGTAATATCGTCTGGACTATATTTTAATTTGCAATGTCTGAACTATGTATTAATTTGTAATGTCGACTGGACTATGTTTTAATTTGTATGTCCGAACTATGTATTAATTTGTAATGTCGACTGGACTATGTTTTACTTTGTATGTCTGAACTATGTATTAATTTGCAATGTCTGGACTATGTTTTGATTGCAGATATGTCTTTGTATCCGTTGCTTAATGGTACGATTGATAGAGGTCACCGGGCTGCACTTATGCAAGGGGGCAAGAAATTAGACGTTTTGGTCACTCGCACCCCGAAGACTAACTGGATGATACACCCTTCATGGGTTGATAAGTATTGATACATATAGTGCCTTACATGTTTGACATAGGTATTGAAACATATAATTACTTACTTTTCGTGCTACATTCTCTTTTTTTGTAGGTTAAGTTGGGCTGGACTTCTACCCCTGGCACGGCTGGTTGAGGGTATGTTGGAAGAGTGGGTTGACCATCCAAACTTGGATGAGGAAGGTGAACCAATGCAGTTGAAAAAGAGGCAAGTGAAACGATTCTCTTACGACAGGTCACTCCTTACTTGCTTAGTAGATAGATGGAGACCAGAGACACATACCTTTCACTTTCCCTGGGGAGAGATGGCGCCTACTTTACAGGATGTCTCCTACTTGTTGGGATTACCTTTGGCCGGTGATGCCATAGGTCCTTTAGAGGCAGAACCTGGCTGGCTTGCAAATATGCAGACCCGTTTTCTAGCTGCGGTGCCAACTGCTACGGGCTTAAACGATGATCCTCACGGGCCATGTTTTAGGTGGTTGAGCCAGTTTCAGGTAACCTTCGTGGCCACATGACTATGTTTTTTTAGTTACCAATAGTACATAGTTCACACAATGGTATGTTTTCTATGTAGTTTGTCTCATTAGGATACCCTGTAGTAGATTTGTCAGACGCACAGATTGATCGATCCCTAGAGGCATATATTCTATGGTTGTTCGGCAAGACGATGTTCACGGAGAACCACGTGACCACTGTTGATGCACGACTCATCGGTATTGCACGAGAGATAGCTGACGCACGTTGCTCTGCGGATATTGTCCAGAGGAGTTTTGGTTCTGCCGTGTTAGCAACTACGTACATAGGCTTGTGCAAAGGTTGCTTGTTGAAGTCTAGAAAGTCAGGTCTGGTTGGATGTCCACTATTGTTGCAGCTCTGGTCATACGAGAGATTCCCTATTGAACGATCCTATGTCTCCATTGACACACCGTTTGGGTTGGAGGACATAGCAGGGGCTTACGTGCCTGCTATCGGCGACTTGCCTACTATGGGATCTGTTTGGGCACGGAGAGAGGTACTTTTAAATTATGTAATTCCTTCGATTATTTTTGCCGTGCAATAGTATTACTAATGTAAATTTGTTGTCATGTACAGTGAAAGTTTGCACATACCCAGGTGAAGGGCTGCTACCCGTCCTTAACGGTGCAGTTTGATAGTTTGCACAAGGATCAAGTTATCTGGGAGCCCTACTCGTATCAGACTATAACATCCAGGTATCCAGTTGGGATCTCTGCCTTATGCACTAGAGATCGGCACTACTGGATGATCAAGGCCAAGTTGGTGTTCGACGTGATGGTTGAGGAGATGGCTCTTCATAGGGTGATGAGACAGTTTGGTCTATGTCAAGAGCCTGCAATTCCAGATATTCCACGGATACCAGACCACGTTCACAAGTAAGTAATAATATTAAAGTTGTCAGCACTACATTCAGAATATATCTAACCATGCAACGCGCATGTCAATCTCAGGTACAGTCGCGTAGGAGGAAACAAGTCCATGGCTGTTTGGCTTTAGAGCATTAGCCCTTACGTTCAAGAATGGACTACGGCACCGACAAATATCTGGAATGAGGTTCGGCCCTTTGACTGGGACAAGTTTGGGTTGTATTTACAAACTTACCGACATACAACGAGGATCTACTTGGTTCCATCAGCTGCTCCTGATCAGATTGAAGCCCCTCTCACCAGCGATATGTACCCAACTACCTCTGTTGTGGGAACGAGACACCACGCGGTACGTGTCATGCTTCTCATATGTGTAGTTCTATCATAACCTTATCATATACAATGGGTTAACTCTTCATGTGCAGAGTGACTTGACAGTCCAGGCGCGAGAGGAGGTTTCCGCTTTAATGCGGCAGGTTGAGAGGGGGGATACTATCCCACAGCCAGAGCACCTCTCATGGTTGAGGTGTATGGATGAGAAGTTAAGAGGGATTTACGCATCACTTACATGTAGGCGATCTACGGATGTTGTCGTTCCTCGTCCGGCACATCATCCCCCACGTCCCTCTGTCCATCGTTCAGAACCACGACACTCTGTGCAGCGTTCAGAACCACGACACTCCGTGCAGCAACCACGCCTCTCTGTGCATCAGCCATCTCCTTCACAACCAGGGAGCTCTTCCTGGAATCAGCCATCGCCTTCTCAACCAGGGACCTCTTCCTGGTCTCATCAAATGGAACTAGGTAACACTACTTTGTACATTCTTTTCAACATTGTAGGTTCGCAAATTAATTTTACCCGTTTTACTATATTGCGGTAGGCAACCAGTCGCAACAGTTCATGCATTCAGTGCAATCACCGATACTTAGTGGTGCTGGATGTGGATTAGAGGGCTATGGCGATGACGATGACCAAGCTGAAAACACTTATGACTTCTCGCACACGGTGTTTCACACTCCACCACCACCACCGTCGCAGGAGACACAGACAGTGACAGACGAGGTTATCCATGGTCGTGGTTATCGTGAGCATCGTCCACCGCCTCAGCGCTTATCGCCTTCCGGTCCTCGCCCGAGGAAGACCCAGATTCGTCGTCGACCCCCGCAGTGATATGATTATCTATGTATGAGTCATTATCTATGTTAGTTTCAGACTATTCACATATGTGAGTCAGTATTTATGTATGAGACATGCTTCATGTATGTGTTACTATTGCACTTGCTTCTATCTGATCAGGAGACATATATCGTTTTATGTATGGGAGAGACATATTACTATTAATTCGCATTGTTATTCCAGTTACATTTCCAAAGAGACTACAACCGATAATTAAGATACAAGCACATCTAAATTAAACGGTGCGGTTGAACTTAATAAATACAGCTTACATACTACAAAATGAAATTAAGGTAGAACATAATGCCCTACTTGTTGAGGTACAACTGGAATACAGCTTGCATACTACATGAAGTCATCATCGTCATCCTCCGTTGATGCAGAACTCTTGCCCTTCGACGATGCAGAACTCTTGCCCTTCGTGGATGCAGAACTCTTGCCCTTCGACGATGCAGAACTCTTGCCCTTCGTGGATGCAGAACTCTTGCCCTTCCACGATGCAGAACTCTTGCCCTTCGACGATGCGGAACTCCTCGCTCTCCTCAGTCCATAAAAAATGGATGCTTTTCTGCAGTCCTTCTAAAAGTTTCACTCTTCGGCTCCACTACCTTCTTCCACCTTTCATTCAACCTAAGAAGTTCTTTACGTACCTCCTCATAGGTCCTTTCAGGCCACCCAGACCTACGTAATTGGTGAGCCAACTCATTCATTATGGTGTCACTACCGGTGAGTTCTTCCCATGGAACTATCCTATTGTCCATCCTGAAATCGGTAGCTAGCCTCAGAAGAGTGCTGCTCATCTCAGGGTAAAAACTACGATCGAAAGGATAATGGGACATCTCGACTACACTGGACTGCTTATTCACCTCCGGGTCAAGGGGGTTCTACAGGTAGAGAGGAGAGAAAATGGCGGGAAAGAACGACTGGGGTATGGAGGGAAAGAGTTGGCGGGAACATATGGCGGGAAAGGGTTGGCGGGAAACGGGTGGCGGAAACATATGGCGGGAAAGGGTTGGCGGGAAACGGGTGGCGTGAACATATGGCGGGAAAGGGTTGGCGGGAAACGGGTGGCGGAAACATATGGCGGGAAAGGGTTGGCGGGAAACGGGTGGCGTGAACATATGGCGGGAAAGGGTTGGCGGGAACATATGGAGGGGAAAGAGTTGGCGGGAAAATATTTACGGAAAGGGCTGTGCAATTTTTTTTCATTGCAAAATGGTTACACAACATTTGTAAGTCATAATAAAAAAACCCTTTTCGGCCTACAGTAAGCAGAAGAGCGCGACCATGCAACTTCGGTCAACCGTTCACGCCAAAAGGTGGGGCCCGGGTACTCTTCGGCCTACGGTTGACCAAAGAGTGCTCTTCGGCCTATGGGAGGCTGAAGAGTCCTTTTCGGCCTAGTTGGGGCACACTTCGGCCAACGGGAGGCAGAAGTGCCCTCTTCGGTCAACGGCTTGCCGAAGAGCCACTCTTCGGCCAATGGGAGGCCGACGGGGTGCTAGTTTTGCAAATAACTTGTTAGCACTGCTAATTTCCAAAATTGCTGTAAAAAACATGCTAGTTTTGAAAAAAATTCCTACTATGCACTGATTATGCATTGCCAAATACTAGCATAGTAAGATGTAAAATGCATATGTAGTTATTATACTGCAATCATTCACCATAAGACTACACTAGTAGGCTCAATACAACCACGATGCATGCCTGAGGTACAACTCAACACAAGGTCCTGCTAGCGTTGACACACATAAATTTCAAATAAGTCATGTGGGAATACTACAAGATTCCTGTGATGTAAAGCCAGAAATCACTAATTTTGTCCTTACTGTTTGAGCCATGACGTAAATGTGCTCTGCAGCCTCTCTGAGGAACGCACAACTCATAGTTTCAGGAAATCTTTGGCTACCTGCATCCACTGCACTTTCCTCATCTGCTCCTGATGCATCTGACAAAGTGTCTTACTACTCTTGTTCCTACCTTGTCGTGTGGCGGCTCTGCGTGCTCTGGAAATTCTTGCTGTGCTTGTCTTCTCCGCACATAGGTGTGCACTGCCATGGTTGGACCTCCATACTATCTGATACGTCGCAGTCTCGGTGTTATGGTGAAGATAATCTATCGCCTTGGGCAGCAATATCTCATCAAGTTGGTGCGGATGAACATTTGCATGTGTGAGATGTTGCTTCTCTCCATCAATCACCTCTATCGCAGAGCCCTCGCCGGTGGACTTGGGGTTCTCCAGAGAATCATGAGGCATGAACAGAATTGGAGTATTCTCCAGAGAAGAAACATCATATCCCGCAGTTGATCTCTGTAGGTTCTTATAATCGAGTAGAGATATTTGACGCTGCAAAAACACTTCACACACTGGTTCTGGAAATTAAAACCATTCAGCTGCGCATCAGGGGCGAGCGCTGGCGATGTCCACGTCGGCAACAGTACGAGACAAAAAAAAGGATTTATCCCCTTCGCTTTTTATTCTAAGAAAAAGAGAAGAGGAGAAAATCGCCTTCAGCCCCTTCTCTGCCCTCCGCCTCGTCCTCCTCTTCGGCGCCGCCACCCCATCCAGCGGTGTCGCCTCTCCTTCCCGGTATGTGAGCCGCCGCCTCGCCGCCGCCCCTCCTCCTCCTCCTTATCTTCCGCCGTCTCGCCGCTGCAGTCGTCCCCCTGAGCAAGCTATCTAGGCTAGGGTTCATCGGAAAGAAAGGGAAAAAAATCCCCATTCCCTCCGCCGTCTCCTATGCCCTGCTGCCCGCCTACTCTTCCTCTCCACAGCATCGTGTTTATCCTCGACGCAGAAGGACAGTGCGGACTGCAGAGACGCCCTGCCGCCGCTCCTTTTTGTAGGGACGGGGGTGGGGACGGGGGGTCATCGTGTGAGTCGGATGGGGAATGGGGCCTGGGGCCGGAAGTTCCGTCGGATGGTGGCGGTCGTCGCCTTGGAGGGCGCAGGGGGAGGCGTGCTGCTCGCGTCGCTCACGGAGCTCTACGAAGCGCTCTCATTCTGCACGGAGGACCCCGCGGGGCTACTTTCCCGCCGAGTCCGCCACGCGAGCGCTCGTGCGGCTGGCGACCCGAGATGCTGCTCGCCGTGCGCGCCATCACCTACCTCTACGACGCCATGCCGTGCGCCGCTGATACCGTCGTCCGCCACCGCTTGCTCCCCGTGCTCTGCTCACGGCTCCTCGCGATCGAGTACCTAGATGTGGCCGAGCAGGTAACCGAGCAGCCCTCAAAAACAAACCAGACCATCTCATTGACCTGAACGAAGCGCTTTATGTGGTCAATCACGCTTCTTCTGTTTGTATGAGCAGTGCTTGCAAGCGTTTGAGAAGATATCACTGCGGCAGCCGGCACAGTGCTTGCAGGCAGGCATGATAACTGTTGTGCTGGTATACATGGACCTTGTCTCTGCAAGTATTCAGGTTAGAATTGCAGAAATTCGATCTTTTGGTGCCAAGAATCTACTGCATTCGCTAATTGGGTGAGTGCTTGGATGGTTCAGAGGGTTGTTGTCTCAGCTGTTGCAAATGCCTGCAAGAAGGTCCCCGCAGATTGCTCCCAGTTTGTGATGGACTCGGTCCCAATGCTGTGTAATCTACTGCAGTCTGAGGAGAAGATGGTATTTTTACCCACTAATTTAACCGAGCTTGCTTGTATTAGGCATGTACATAGTGCTCTGCTAAAGGCAAAGGAGAGGTTGACAATGCAGACAAGGAGAAGTAGTGTCATGGATCTGCATGGAAGTGTCATCGAGGGATGTCTGGTGTCAAGGTGAGCTTCTGTCGGTCCTTCTCCCCCCTTCACTTCTAATCTGCATCACTCTCTCTCCATTTATTCCCATATCTGCAAAGATCGCACTGTTTCATAGTGTGTGCATATTTGATATCATTCCCACTATTGTTACCATGTTGATCTTTTTTAATTAATTAAGAGGACTGTATGCACTATGTAAGCGTATAAATGGTTTTTCTCCTATCGTTTTTGTTTATATGATAATAGGTTCTGCAATTTTGGAGTTAACAAATGTGCTTAGGTATCTGTATATTGGTCACTCCCCGGTCATTGCTGATTGTTTTCTGTCATTAGTAACCATAGTTGTACAAACTGAGAATTAGTTCTGTAGTGCATATTTGTGTTGATATGCTGTACATATTGAGTTCATCGTCCAAGCACCTGTTGTGGAAAGAGAGAAAAAGGCAGGAACTCCCAAGGATGCATGTACAGTAGTATTCTTTTGGTTGACAAGTTCATGCATGGTTAATTATTAATTCATTCATAATTTGTTAACTTGATGTATAGGTTTTCACCAATTACAGCTGGGTCTGACTGCTAATTGCATCGTCACGATACTTCACCATAGAGCACCAGGTCGAGGACTCCTTGGAAAAATACCTTTACCTCACGCTACCCAAGGACAGCTACCCGAATGCTAAGAAGGTAACACCTCTCTCCGGCATTGAATTTATTCAGAAGTGTTCGGCTGCAATAATTACCACGGTTTGCTTGCTAAACAAATATGATAATGCTCCTTTATTAGTACAAATTTTCATGCATCCATACATGCATTAGATGCAGATAGTAGTATACTAAAGTAAATTTTCATACTAACTACGAGCTTCACTATGATAAGAGATCAAGTATTCAGGCTCTGTCTTTTTATTTGCTAGATGCAGACTCTTAACTATGCCACTTGATCCACTCTGGAACCACACCAAACGGTAATACTTGATGAATATATAGGTTCCTAGGTTTAATATGCCATCTGTTGCTTGACACCGCACCTATACTAATTGGCATCACATAATCCTTCAAGTTCTTATGTGATCTACAACATCCTTGTTTATACAAAACTCTGATTCACAATATAAAAGTGTAACTCTTAATTTAGGAATTACTCACCTCACCATCAGTGTTGATGAATTGACAAGATGACTAGCTCTCTAGATTACTTTCCTTTATACATTACAGATTCAAAGTTGTTGGTCCCAATGTCTTGTTGATTAGAAGGGACAATACAAATTACTGATACACCTCACTGGTGACATTACTTTGTGTTCAGAACTGATACATACAGTAGAATGCACAGAGCTACTCTGTTGCTTTCCATTTTGTGTGTGATAATGTAGCATGTTAATTTGGATCTCCAAGACACCCATGCTCTCTTTCCTTCTCTCTAATATCTAATTTCAAGTGTCTTTCCTTTCCTCTTCCATTGCCTAATTGGAGTGATGTTGTAGCATGTTATTGCAATGCCACTGAAGAGAGTAAAATTGCAGGGTGATACATGAGAGCATGTATATAATTGGTAAGATCAAGCTTTTTACAGCTTAAACTGAATTAAACTTGTTGATATGGCGATAGGGTGTCCAGTATACATGATTGTTGATTAATTTTTTATATAAACTTCTTCCAATTTGTTCCACTATGGATATGGATCTCTTCTCTATGAAGTCCTTTTTGTAGCTTGGTCTTTTTTGTTTGTGGTGCAACTTAAGACCATCCTGACATATTGGCTTATATTGCCATTTTTTCTGAAAGACACGTGATCAGGTCTTAGGGTATAGTGTTATCATAATTTCAGATTACCAATCCCAGTCTTGGAATTTCTAGATTGGGTGATTCATGTGCAGGTACATCAACAAGAAGTTCAGCAATAAGTACAGCGCGACGATCGTAGGTGCAAATCGATGACCGGCTCTTCACGTTACAAGTTCTTCATTCTTTCGATTTTCACTAGCTCAATTTGTAAGTAGATTCGAATTTTGTCTCGAAGAATAAAGAATAATCTTTTTTTATTTGGGATCCTGTTGTGGGAGAAATGACTATGTTTTGCACATCATTTTATCGGTTATGAAGTATTTCTCTTGCTGTATTTACGTTGTCATTTATGGATAATGCAAGGAGCAGTTAATCTACATCAGGTAAAGAACATCTGAAGTCATTGCTTTCTAAAAAAAATTGGTGACTAATAAAAAATGGAGCTTCCAAAATCATTGAGGCGGTGTTTTAGCAATCTATTCTAGGAAACTAACCTAGATTTCTATTGAGGCGGTGAATAATGACTGATTCAGTATACATGGTTGTTTTTGCAGGCTGAATTCACTCTTGACGAGCTCATGTAAGGCGACCATGAAATCAGAAGGTGAGCTAAAAAATCCTCTTCTCTGTTATTGTTCCAAATTGCCCAGTATGCGTAAATGTAGCATCTATAGCAAAGCAAGTATACCATAATAATAATGTCCTACTCATGTGCTCATTGTATATGGATGAAACGATAAACCACTTTCCAGTTTGCTCATAGATCTCTCACCCACAGCAGGCCATGGAGCTTTGGAAGAGCCAAAACAGATATGTGATGATGCTAGAAGGGTGGGAATTTGAAGATGCTACCCTCTGGAACATGAATTCTACAGAGGCAGAAATAGTAAGGTCTGGTCATGGTGATGGCTCAATCATCTCCAGTGAGCCCTGCAGGGCCATGTCAAGGACAACACAAGTAGGTACGTGTTTGAAGCCTTTTTCTGCTACAGGTGAGATTCAGTTTGCTGTTGGCTGCAATTGCTTATAGATTGGTGTATTTTGTTGTGGGTTAAATAGTGGTAGTAAGATCATAATATACTAATGGGCTCCTATAATCCCAAAGTGCATTGGCCAACAGATAGATATTTTACATGATCTTCTAGATGTGCTTCATTTTTGCCATCGGAAATGATTGCTGGCAAAGTGCAAATATGATAATTTTGCTGCTGGAACGATTTTAGAGACCTGACTATGCGGTTCAGAGCAGTAACAATGTCGTGTTATCCACTCTTTTCATGGAACGTTTTTCAGAACTTTTTGAAGCCGTGAGCGATCAACCTTCATGATATTGTTGGGTGCATGAAATATATTTCTTTCTATTTGTCGAATTGAGAATTTCTTGCCAATTATCTGCGATGGTGTGCGTGGTGCTGCAACCATTTTAATAGACTGAAACTATTGCCTTTTCTTTTATTCTACCTTTTCCCTTAAAGATCTCTGATGTAGCCGCATTTGTGCATTACTGAATTAGAGGTCTGTCGGAACATGTTGTCAAGCCTTTTATTTACTGAATTACCAGTGATATGCGAAGACACCAGACAAATGTGGATCCAAACTGATACGGCATATAGATGGAAACTCTTATTGAAATATAAGAACAGAAAGAGATGAACTGAAAATGAAGTTCAGGTTTTCTTATTTCTTGCTTCTCATTCACCCTCGCACTAGCCTCCATAATCTTCTTAGTGGCAGGTTTATTTATCACTTTGAGTAGCGGAGTTCAAATGGCAGGTAAGTTCTTGTAGATAAGATATAGGAGAAATGGTAGGTGCAGCCTGCCTAGGTATAATTGCAATAAAGGAAAAAAATAGCGCGCTACAGAAAATAGCATCGCCCTTGAAAATACGCTATTAGCGTACTATAGTGCGCTATATCATGCTATTAGCGAGGCATTGTACATTGATTTATTTAGCGAGACAATTCTCTACACGCTATAGCGCGCTATTTCTTTCGATGCAATTGTATGATGTTAATCAGTCAATCTGTAAGCAAATTACTTACTTGAAGAACTATATTTGGTATTGTCCTTGTGCCAAATCTTGGGGTAACTATTCAAAGACTAGGTTGCAAGATTATTACTAGAAGTTGCAACAAAACAATCGTGTGTAACCTAGAAATACATTTGTACTGAAGTATTCTAACACACTGCATGATATAGGGGATGTAGTAGCCTCGTGTGGGCCATAGCAAACTCTTGAAGGTGATAGATATGCACAAAGCGATGAGCTGCTTCATAGCATAATACACTATTAGAACAATATTTGGTACGGACAAATATAGAACTATGTTGGTCAGCGTATAAACAGCCGCCTCTTCTTGTCTCTTCTGTTTAGGTCAGATCATTGTGAGTTCGTATGTTTAATTAAATTCTGCCACATGCCAAATGATATGACTTTATAATCATATCACTATAAATAAAAATGGGTGGTATAAAATCTGGAGTTATATTAATGTCTATGTGCATGGGTCAGAGAAAGTATATTAATCATGCTCAGATAGTTGACTCTTTTATTAAAATTCAATAAAACTGATGAGTGATCTGGGCTCCTTAGAGTCTGCTTGAGATGTTTTGGTTCTATAAAACAATTATAAAACATCAAACTAAATTATTGTATTGTTAAGATTTTTACTTGTGTACTGTTACAGCAAAATCTGGTCTTTCCTGATTGAAGTATGGGAAAAAGGAAGCGCTCAAATATGACGTTTATCAAATACTGAGGTCAGTCAGTTCCTGCTTTTTGTTGCCCTCTGTGTTTTAGTTATGATTTTGCATCCTGACGTGTTTGACAATATAGTTAGATTAATTATGCTCTCGGTCATGGTATATCTGACTGTAGGTGCTTTATGGTTTATGGATTAATGGCTCTAGAGATAACAAACTTGTTGATTGAATTTGGATCCGTAAATGTGAGTGATGAACAAAGACTACAAAGAAAGTAGTTTGACATTTGTAGTCTTATCGATCCATGAATGTATGTTATGAACATATAATTTTTCAGAGCTATTTTGTCGAATAAATAAAATTATATTTGGACTTTCATCATGTGTTTCTGATTTTTATTTGTTCAAGCCAAAATATTGGATGAACTCTGAGATTGTTACATGAATGATTTTATCGTATTTCTCTTTTGATCCGATATCATGAATCAACATCACCCTCTTGCTCAATAATGTTTAGATAATGGGAGTGTTTAATTGCATGCAGCAGTCGTATGCATAGTTTTGTAGCAAAATCACGGATATATTTATAGCACAACCCTTGCACACACACACCCCTCAGAATATATGAGAAATGGAGATCCTCATCTTTCATGCTTTGGTTGATGGAAAACAACAGAGATGGGGAAAATTATAGCACAACCCTTGCACACACACCCCTCCAGAATATATGAGAAATGGTATGTTCTTACCCTCATACAAGTATTCGATTTTTTCTCCTCCCAATATCATCTAAGCTATCATTTAGGGAATACACTTTAATGTTTTCTTTACTTGCTTTGTGGTAGCTGTTTCTTGTTTTGATTCCTTAGTCAGGAAACATGGTACAAATAATAAAGATGTTAATCTGTGAAAACAGAGTACTGACTTTCACACTAATGGAATGCTACCACAAATTGAGACCGGAACTGGGATAATCCAGACCAGTGGTTTATATTGTTGAATTACTAAATCCTTTCATAAACAGCTGGTATGAGTTGTCAGTGGTTGTCAACAACTATGAAGTTCCTGTTAAGGCTACTACAAACGTGTGGAGGTGACTAGACCTCACTTCAGATAATATAGTCTCACATAGCTAATATAATATGGTACCTTTCTAAAGGAAAGATAGATTATTTTAAATCTGTTATTCTGTTGTACTCATTGGTTTGAGTATGGCTTTCTGGTACAATTTACAAAGCCAGTGTTCGTATCAACCTTGTGTCAAACCATTTACATCTTCTCAGCTTTATCACTTACAAGGAGTGATCACAGATTTTTACGATCTGTCATTATTTTGTACTTCCACCTAACTGCTTGTGAAGATTGATCGTTTCCTTAGTTACTTACCTTCATGTGTTTCATCTAGGATAGCTTTCGACCTTAGCTCAACTTTTCTCCAACTTAAAGCTTTATCTCCAAAGAATAAATGATATTTAGGCCTATTCCATATGCAACTTCATTTCGTTCTCACCTAAATCGAGTGCAATGCAGGAACACCTGTTGGGATCCAGTACTTTGGACAGCTTGAGGAGCACGGTTACTGGGGCAATGAGGTTAAACTGTACGAGCATCATGTCGATGCCCTGTTTGCCATGTTTTGGCGCAACAAGCCACACATCAGGTACTATGTATGCACCAACAACAAGACATTTCCCAGGCAAGGTCCGAGGATGGTAACTCCAAAAATACATCCTTTCTTGCATATGCTCCCTCCGCTTCAAGGTCACCGCAAATCGCTGTCTTGCTCTCACCGTGTATCGCCTCTAGACGCACCATCAACAACAACAGAAGCCTCTCCTTTTGGACGCTGCAATGCCCTGCTTTTGAACAGGTAGCATATGTCTCCTTGGCGGATGTTTGCATAGTCGCAAAACTTTGACCAGTTGATGGTGATGGTGGGTCTCTTGTCCATTCCTAACATGATGTGACAATCGCCATGCACCTTGCTGTTGCATGCTTGATCTTCAACGCATCATCATAGGAGTGAATGTAGTCCTCGAGGTTTTCTTTGGTGTAGAGGACCTGAAAATAATACATGAGAAAGGAAGGAATTGAGAGGGATGCACCCTGTTATGTATATATGCTGTTGCCATGCCTCTAAGATTATCACCTATCAGCTTCAACTGCACCTGTTTATATCTATACTAAGAATCTTATCTATCTTTGTCTTTTATGCTCTGCTCTGTTTCAAATATCAGTTGTTTAAAAACAATCATATAAGTTAGTAGATTCAGGAAGGAGGAAGGGGCGCGCCCCCAACCTGACACCGCCCAGCTCCCGCTCAAGAGGCGCCACCCCAACCCCTAGTATGCTTGAAAGTCTCACTTTGTTCCCGCAGTTACCGACATGAGAAGGCACGACCTCCTGTTTGTATCCTTGACAACATAATGGATCTGGACGGAACCATCCAGTAAAAGTTTTGTGGATCTGGTTCCAGTGTTGCATGTTTGTGCTCTCAGCCTCTGGTGGTAAACATGAAAAATCTTGGGTAGGGAGTTGGATGATACCTTTGATCACAGCGTCGGCCGTGGACTTGAAGTGAGGTGTCACCAGTCGCAAGCACTTGACTGTAGTTCCGATAATGTCTGTACTCTCTGAAAGACGCAGCATGAACCCAAGGCGAAAACTGTTCTTGGGCACCTTGAAATCTTCATATATGAAGGATAGCATGGCCTCCAGTCCACGCTCCTCAAAGGCCATAGGATCGTATGCCGAAGTACTGATACTGGCCTCCCGTATGCATCACCATATACCGCAGCGTTTTGCCTGTGAAGATATGCCTGATGAGAGGGTCGAAGAACAGGGGCTGTCGAGGTGTTCCACCGAGCTGCACACATCGAATGAACTCTGTAGCACCATCAGCAAACCTCTCGAATCTTCGAACGGCGGCGGTGATGCTGCCTGAGCAATGATCACCTTCGCAGCCAATGAAAGAGGTGACAAATGCCTTGGTCGCATGAGCGATCCGTGTAGCAAACGAAGATTTTCTTAGCACCTGCTCTGCCTCATCTTCTTCCAGAGAGAGCTCCCAGCATCTGCGAGCTGCGTCGTTGCAATCCTGGGCAGCACTCTTCAGCTTCTTACCCAATGAAGTAGTGACACATCGGTGATCTGCCACTTGTCAGACATCTCGAGTGCAGCCTCCATTTTGATGTGTGCCATCTCCAGTCTCTCTAGGCCACCTCCTCCGCTGGCTTCATCTGATTTATCATCGTCTTTCCCGTTGGTTATGCCAGAAAAAATCTGGCTAACTGTCTCCCCAATGATGGCAGACCTGATGATCTCGGCCATTGATTAAAAGAGATCGCCCTAATGCTGCTCACGAAATGGAGCAACATTAGATTTTGTACCCCACTATATGATCTATTGTGGCAACTAGAAAAAAATGGAGAGTAGCTAATTTCTAAAGGGAGCTACCCTGCCCACACTGCTATAAAGAAAAGGCTTTGGTGTCGCTTAGGGTGCTGATGCAGAGGCTCTGGTTCTTGAGTATGCATGGATGAATGAACACAGAGAAGGACGATTGGATATGGTGAGTCATGGAATTGATCTTATTAAGGCTATGTTCTGTTAAATTTCCCTTGGAGAGGATTGGAGAGGTTTGGAGGGGATTGAGATGAATTTTGACTTATAGGAGATTTAATCCTCCCCAATCCTCTTCAAAACTATTGCAACCGAACAAGCCCTAAGATATTATACTTCCACGTCAAAAAATAGAGATGGTACTTGACTTTAATGAAGGTTTAACAAGTCTTACTCATCTCGAATATCACAGAACACTAGAATAGAAAGCCTTTAACGGGCCAAAAGCTCTCCTGATGAACACATTTCTGAAATTATCTTATAGTATCCCAGTGATAATCATCAATTAAGCTGATTATCTCGACAGAGATTTCCTAATTCTCGCTTAAGGTATTTGTTTAGCATGAACTCCTTATTTTCAGTGTTCTAGTATGAAAAACAGAACATGTTTTTGCTAACTAGTTGCTTTAAACATACACGAGCAAAACATGAATTCTGTCTACGTACTAAATCTTTTTTTTTCTTCTTTTTTAGAAACTGGGCCGTACTAAATCTTAAAAGGAGGTTTATGCATCTATAGTTTTGTACATACTAGGACTGCAGAATGCAGACTTACAACAGAACCATTTTCTAAGAGCTTCATAAGTCTTCTTTTTGAAAAAAAAATAGCTCCATAAATCTGTACTCACTAGTACGATGCTACGCAAAATCTGTATTTTTCATCTCCAAGGCGCAAAATCTGAGAGTAAAACTTGCACATAATAGTGGTGAAACGAAAATATGCGTCGATGAATATTGAATGGTTACCTGATGATGCTTCAATGGTGATCTTGTTGCTCGCTGTGATGATGGATGGAATTCTGGCTCTACTTTTTCTTGCACATATCTTCTTGTGTCCTGCCGTCGGTACCTAGTTTTGTTGTTTTTTCTGAATGTTCGTCTACTGTTGTTGCTCTCCCCTGGCTCTCGTTTCTGTCGCTCCTTGGGTATGGTAAGTCAGGCGAGGTGCTGAGATATTCTGAATGTTCGTCTACTGTTGTTGCTCTCCCCTGTCTCTCGTTTCTGTCGTTCCTTGGGTATGGTAAGTCAGGCGAGGTGCTGAGATATTTAAGGTAGCTGGTGTTTGGCTTCCTTGACCAGGATGTCCTTCCCTGACAAACTTGGACAGTTACATTTTTTGTTTGAATTTACTTGGACTTTGGCTCTTTTTTTCAATTTACTTGGACTTTGACTTTTTTGTTTGAATTGACTCGGACATTGACCTTTTTTGTTTGAGTTTACTTGGACCCTGACTGTTTTGTTTGAATTTACTTGGACTGACTTTTTTTGTTTGAATTTACTTGGATAGTGAACTTGGAGCTCGTCCTTTCGGTGTACCGGCGACCTTGACCGCTGTCATTTCCTATGGGTGTGGTGCGGTTGCGTTCCCTCTTTCTTTCTTTTTTCTGTTTCTGCTAGTTTTTTTTACCTTTATTTCTCTTTCTTCCCCAGGTTCCTGGTGGATTTTTGCATTTCTTTATGTTTCTTCCGAATGATATGCTTGACAATCTTTGTCTTTATTGGAGTGATTCGGCGCCTGATTTTTTTTATGTTGTTGATCGCCGGCAAGAGATATGGTATCATAGCCTGGCTGTAGTTTGGGTCAAAATTTAGAGGTAGATGGCCCTGATTATAATCTTCTCTTTGTGATGGGTCGTTTCTGTATGTCTGTGGATTTAGTTATCCCATTTTCAGTCGTGCCGACATTTATTGTTGTATCTAGTATGAAAATATTTCATTTAATTTAATTTAAAAGCAGCCAAACTGTCAAAAAGGTGGGCGGAACCGACCTCAGCGGGTGGGACCACAAGTCATGATTTACTCCATCCGTTTCTTTTTAGTCTGCATATAAGATCTAGTCAAAGTCAAACTTTATAAAGTTTGACCAACTTTCTAGAAGAAGACATCAACATCTACAATACTAAAATTATATGGTATGAAGATTAATTTCATGATGCATCTAGCAATATCGATTTCATATTATGAATCTTGATATTCTTTTTCTATAAACTTAATCAAAATTAACAAAGTTTGACTTTGACCAAATCTTATATACAGATTAAAAAGAAATGGAGGAAGTACTAATAGAAGTATAAATTCACATGTAGGTTGGGGACGTGTGGTTCGGAGACTTCAAGTCAAGTCGCGGAACCTAGTCCAGATTCTCTCTCAATCAATAGAGCAAAAGAAATCTAGTGGATCGGGATTGGATTGTGAACCTAGCGCTTTCATGTAGTACAGTGCTTTTGCAGCCAGGGTTAAAATATTGAGATCCGATGCCGTTTCTCTCCGTAAGCGCAAGTGTGGAACTTTCAAAGTCGTCTCTCTCCTTCCACACGGAAGCTAGGATTACTCTCATTTCAATAATGTACCGATCACTGTCATCAGTAATATTGTCCATGAACTGGTCAGCGAAATATCACGCATTCCTACGAACAGAGAATGTAATATAAAACTAAACCGCCAAGGAGTAGTCTTGGTAGTTCTTTTCTTTTCTCCCAATGGGGAGCACCGAACTCCTTGAGCGCACGAGGGACGTGCGTGCTTGTTGGGCTCCACCAGTCTAGTTCCTTCCGATTATTTGTTTTAGAGGTAACATCACTAGAGGTAATAGAACTTGCGCTAGATGTTCAATAATGTATCAATCACTGTCATCAATATTATTGTCCATGAACTAGTCCGCAAAATATCGACGCTTTCCTACGGACAAAGAATGTATAATCGATTGTGTTATACTAGGGAGGGCGGCTAGGCGACAGTTGCCTGAAAACCAAAAAAGGGTCAGTCAATTCTCCTCCTCCCATTTCAACCGTTCGATCAAGATCCAACGGACAACACTTCGTCTTCAACCGCCGAGCCGTCGAGCTACCACTGTCCTAACCGTCTATTGCCGCTGCCCGCGGCCGGCAGCGCTCCCGCGTCAACCTTGCCACCCCCTCTTCCCAACCGCCGTGCTGCTCCCCTCCCGCCATCCCTCTAACCCCGACCATGTTCCATTTTTTTAGGTGAACATGCACCCCCCCCACCCCCAACACCCCTAAGATAGATCATGGGGCACCCTGCCACCCTAAAATAGAGCATGGGGTAGCTTCTCTGGCGAACGGCTGCTGCTTCTTCCTTACCTCCGGCGGTTGCCTCATACGAAAATCGACTGATCCAAATTCTAATTTCAGGCGACTTACATTTAGCAATTGTGATTGAGCTATCAGAGCTATCAGCCCATGACCACTAGCTGGCTCAAAGTTTGGCAAGCCATACAAATTCTGTTTTAAGAGAATTAGTTAGCTTCAGGTGCGTTGCTGACGAACTTTGTTTTGTTGGCCTCCTACCGGTGTGAGGCGCCGTCATGGCTAGAGCTCGCACCGTGTACCGAGTGATCCTATTTCCTGCAAATGAGAATTGAGCAGCTTTCCGGTGACTAGCGGAGCATGTGTGTTTCTTCTATAAAACTAAACCACCAAGGACTAGTCCTGGTAGGTCTCATTTTTTTATTTCTTTCAATGGAGAACACTGAACTCCCTGAGCGCACGAGGGGGGGTGCGTGCTTGCTCGGCTCCACCAGTCTAGTTCCTTTTGATTATTTATTTTATCATTTTATTTCCTTGTTTCTCTTTCATGTTTTCATTCCACGGGGTTAATGCCGGCTATACCACTTATCTCTAATAAATACTCCCTCCGTTCCTAAATATATGACCTTTTTGTAGTTCATTTGGTAGTTCAAATTGAACTACCAAAAGGTCATATATTTAGGAACAGAGGCAGTAAATTGCATTATGAGAAAGCCTCATCATATTTTGGTTGTTAAATTGATAATCTAGGGATACATGTGACCTTCTATAACAGCACAAAGGGATTATGAAACTAGGCCACTTATCACTATCTTTGTTGGTTCATAGGATAGGATTATCATAGGAATAGGAATCTTATAGGAAATGAGATGACATGTATCTCAAATCCTATGAGTAGGAATAGGAAACAAGATGTCATTTGGTTGACACCAAAGAAATTTTTCCATTGAGTCTAGCTTCTTTTTTATTTTCCTATGAAATGTGGAGGATAGGAACCAATCCTATGTAGGAATAGGAATCCGTTCCTATGAACCAAAGGGCTCTAAAGGAAAAAATCCTATAAGAATCCTATCCTCTGGAATTCCTCTAAACCAAAGGAGGCCAAGCCAGATGGTAAACCAGCTCAATAAAATCTCAGAGGGACACACAGCCCATAGTTTTTCGAGAGCTCCAACCACCTGCTTCCGTAATCGCACCTTTTGAACCAGGTGCGCGTGCCGAAGCCCCTTGGTACTCTTATTGTTCCTGCCATGTCATGTGGCCGGGCTCCGGGCATTCTTTCCACCCTTTTCTTCTCCAAGCACAGGTGCGCACTGCCATGGTTAGTCCTCCAACATACTTCGTACAACATAGCCTTGGCATTATGATGAAGATAATCGAGCACCTTGTGTAGCAGCGCCTCATCGAGTCGGTCCAAGCGAACATTTACATGTGTGAGGTGTGTTGACTCTCTCTATGGGCCACTTCTATCGCAGAACCGATACTGAGATGGGACACTGCAAAAAACAACTATGGAGACTGGCTCAGAAAATATGCTTGAAAATCTCAACTTGTTTGCGCTTCCATTGTCACTGCCACCAAAACTACCAATCTGGTGAACACAAGCCCTCCGTCCCGCGACTAGGGTTTTCCCTCCTCCCCTCCCACCGCCATCGGCCGCCGGCCTAGCCCCTCGCCTCCGCCCCCTTCCGTAGGGATGAAAATGGAGTGGAAACTTTCCGTTTTTCCGTAGGAAAAATGGAAACGAAGAGGAGATATGAAAACTGAAATGGAAATTTGCAAGACAGAAGTGGAAATGGAAATTTTTATGCGGAAACGGAAACAAAAACAGAATGGTGTTTTCCGGTGGAACATGCATGGAAATGGAACTTTCTGTTTCCGTGAATATGGAATTTCTGTTTTTACTATAGACCAATAGCTGCTTTGTAGCCCAACCACCAAAGAGAACACAATGACAAAATTAGTAGAATGGATCTAAGGCCCAACGTCTACTACCACACATCTACTCAGCTTGACCCTATACGCAATTGTCCGGTACTACTACAATACTACGCTAATTTGCTAACATAATGATATTATTTTGTAGCCATGTTAACAACTCATTAATTTTTGTGTGTATTTCTCTATGATTCAAGGGGTTTTTAAGTTCCGTTCAATGCCTATTTCTGTTTCCATATCCGCTTTGTATTCGCTCCGTGTCTATTTCTAGTAATATCTGTTTCCGTGTTCATTTCCGGGGTTTCTGTATTCGTTTCCGCTTCTGCAAAAAATTATGAAAACAAACATTATAACACTCAGTTCCGTACGTTTCCGCTCCGTTTTCACCCCTACCCTTCCGCCATCCTCCTTCCCCTGTCCAGATCCGCCCTCGCGCCGCCTCCCCGGGAGGTGGCCAGGGCGGAGCTCGAGCTCCTCTCCCGCGGGCTCCCTCCTCCCCCGTCTCCACCCGCCGCCGCCAGCGGACGGCCCCGGCGCTGGCCCGGGTGGTGCCGGCGGTGGTGGGCCTTCTTGTCCCCCCGTGCGCGTGCTCCCTTCCCGGGGCAGGGAGGCGGCGGCGGTGCAGCCCGGCTTGGCTGCGGTCCGGCGGCCCTGCGGCGGCGGCCGGCGGCAGGCGTGGTGTTGGCGCCTCTCCTTGGTAGCGGGGCGGTGTGGTGGAGCAGGGTGGCTGGCGTCGCGCCCCCGGCCCAGATCTGGGCCCGGCGGGCCCCATATGGGTCCTAGCGGGCCGCCCCCGGCGTGGCCTCCTTGTCTGTGGCGCGGTGAGGAGGAGGTGCGGCTGGGATGTGGGGTGGCGGCGCCACGGCATGCCGGCAGCAGCGCGAAGGCGGGAGGTTTAAAGGCCTAGAGGGCTCGGCCAGGCCTGGTGTGCTCCTGCTATTGCGTCCGGACGGCTACCGCCACTGACGGTGGAGGTGGGGCCCTCCCGCGTGCCAACGGTTCTGTTGCCCTTGTCCCAGCTCCTATTCTTCGCTGTGCTGTCCTCACTTCGCGGTGCCGTGGTGAGACGGCATGGGGGCCTCAAGAGCGCGTTGGCGCTGGGTGGTGGTTGGTTTGGTGGCAGGCTCCTGAGCGCCCGAGGTGCGGGTTGGGATCGGAGGAAACACCTATCGGCATGGCCGACACCGGCGCGGTGGCGCCTGTGGGTGCCACCTGACCTTCGGGGGCTACCCTTCCTCTCGCCTCGTCGCGTACCGGGGAAACCCTTGCAGCAGCGTCGTCGTCATCGTGATCCTTCTTGGAGGTGTTGATAGGTGCCGGCGCTTCGGAGTCTTGGAGCCTAGTGGAAGATCCTGATGGGCGCAGCGATCGCGAGGCTTCTTCGTTTTTGTTGATCCGCCGTTGTCGACATTTGTTTCTTTTGCTCTTTCTCTGTCGTTTCTTTTGGGCGTGACTGTGCTGCTTTCGCCCCAGCACCTTCCTGTATGGTTCGGTTGGTTGCTTTGTAATACAAAGCGGGGAGAAACCCTTTTTCGGACTGCCACCAAAACTATGACGACTGGCTCAGAAAATATGCTTGAAAATCTCAACTTGTTTGCACTTCCATTGTCACTGCCACCGTGACAAGAAGGCACGATGGGGTGCATGCATCCTTGACAACATAATGGTTCTAGACGAAACCATCTTGTCAAAGTTCCATGAACGTGGGTCCAGGGATCATTGTGTGCAACATAGGAGAAATCTCTTTGATAACAACATCGACTGTAGACTTGAACTGAGGTGTCATAACTTCCAAGCACTTGACTCAGTTCTAATTATGTCTGTACTCTCAGAAAGACGCAGCGTGACCCCAAGCAAAAAGCTGTTCTTGGGCACCTTGTAGTCTTAAACTCTTCTTACACGAAGGATAGAATGGCCTCAAGCCCACCATCCTCGAAACCGATTGGCCGTATGATGATGTAGGGATACCAGACTCCCAGATGCAACACATGATACATTAGTGTTCCGTCCGCGAATATGTTCCTGATGAGAGGGATGAAGAAGAGGTGTTGTCATAGTGTCCCGCCGAGCTGCACAAATCTTATAAATTCACCAGCATCATCGGCAAATCTCTCAAATCTTTTGGTGGCTGAGGATCTAGTTATTGAGCAGAGATAGCTGTCGTAGCCGACGAAAGAGGAGATGAGCACCTTGGTTGCTTGAGCCATCCGTCTAGGAAACGATGATTGCTTTGTCACCTGCGCCGCCGCCTCTTATTCCCGTGCAATTTGCCTGCATCTGCGCGCTACGTCGTAAGTCATAACAGTCTCGGGCAGCGTGCTTCAGCTTCTTTCGCCGATGGGGCAGCAATGTGTCGGTGATTTGCTACCTGTCGGATGTCCGGAACGCGGCCTCCAATTTGACGTGTCCCATCTACAGTCTCTCTAGCCAGCCACCTCATGCTTCTTCATCTGATCTGTCTGGGTTTTTTCCGGCGGTGGCAAATGAGCTAATACTAACAGGTTAATCTTTGTAGTATGCAGTCATTTCCCACGGATGGAGACTGGCTACTGAACCAAGGAGGGGAATACCATGAATTTTGATTGAATCTGTAAGCAATATCTCTCAAATCTTTCGAACTAAGCTGGTTTGAAAAAGAGAATTTTATGGCCATCGTTGCACGAGAATGGTCAAAGCCAGTTGCTGGCCGAACAAGCATAGAGATATGACATAACAAGATCCGACATCTAAGACAATTTCTTAGGGGTTGGGCAAGGAATGAGAGTGGCATTTACAAAAAAGAGAAAGAAAGGCTCATCCAATTAATTGATTCCCTGGACATTAAAGCAGAGGGGACACTACTAGACGTAAATGAACAGGCCATGAAATCTGAAGCGGAGCAAAGCCTACGAGCTCTTATGAGAGAAGAGGAACTCAAATGGGCATTGCGGGCTAAGGGCTCAAGGTTGTTCATGGAGACGATAATACACAATTCTTTCATATGATTGCGAATGGCAAACATGGAAAGAAGAAAATCATCCAGCTCGAGCAGGATGAAGGAACCATAGTGGGACATGAGAACCTTAAATCATATGTTTCCAATTACTATAAACAATTATTCGGGCCACCGGCAGAGAACACGGTGTCCATGAATGAGTTTGACACTGGAGATATTCCTCAGCTCATGTCAGAAGAGAATGAAATCCTAACTGCGCCTTTCACTGAAAAGGAAGTGCTAGATGCCATATCACAAATGAAACCGAATAAAGCACCGGGACCAGACGGGTTTCCTGCGGAGTTTTATAAGAAATGTTGGCATATCATTAAGGATGACCTGATGCCTATGTTCCACGATTTCTTTAATGGGCATCTAGAACTCTTCCATATAAACTTTGGTACGATTACTCTACTGCCAAAGAAAGAAGGGGCGATTCGTATCGAGGAGTTTAGGCCGATATGTCTCTTAAACGTGAGTTTCAAGATATTCACGAAGGTGGGGACAAATTAGATGACGCGGATCGCCCATTCGGTGGTTCAGGCGAGTCAGACGGCCTTCATGCCTGGTATAGACACATCCTAGAAGGGGTATTTGTTCTACATGAAATGATCCACGAAATCCATTCGAAGAAACTAGATGGGGTTATCTTTAAAGTGGATTTCGAAAAGTCTTATGATAAAGTGAAATGGACGTTTCTTCAGCAAGCTATGCGTATGAAAGGTTTTTCTGAAGCTTGGAGGAGCCAAGTGGATTCTCTTGTCCAAAAAGGTAGTGTCGGTATTAAGGTTAACGATGATATAGGCCACTATTTCCAGACACACAAAGGATTGAGGCAAGGGGATTCGATGTCTCCGCTCCTTTTTAATATAGTGGCAGATATGTTGACCGTGCTTGGCAGGGCTAAGGAGAATGGCCTAGTAGATGGTTTAGTTCCCCATCTGGTGGATGGTGGAGTATCCATTTTACAATACGTAGACGACACTATTATTTTCATGGAGCACGATGTTGCAAAAGCTTGGAATATGAAATTGGTTTTATGTCTCTTCGAGCAATTATCGGGACTAAAATTAAACTTCAACAAAAGTGAGTTATTTTGCTTTGGTAGGGCCAAAGATGAGCAAGATACTTACGGACATTTGTTCAGTTGTGAATTAGGGTCAATGCCTTTTAGCTATTTGGGCATACCTATCCACCATCGGAAATTATCCATTAAGGAGTGGAAGTGCATCGAGGATCAAATTGAAAAGAAGCTTAGTTGTTGGAAGGGCAAGTTAATGTCCGACGGTGGTCGACTAGTACTCATTAACTCAGTCCTGACGAGTATGCCGATGTTTCAGTTATCCCTTTTTGAGGTACCTAAAGGGGTACGGAGGAGACTAGACTTCTTTCGATCTCGATTCTTCTGGCAGTCTGATGAGGCCGAGAAGAAATACCGCTTAGCTCCCTGGGATATTTTATGTCGACCTAAGGATGAAGGGGGTCTCGGTATTGAGAACCTGGAGATCAAGAATAAATGCCTTATGAGCAAATGGCTTTTTAGGCTTTCAGTAGAGAACGACGGGATGTGGGCACAAATTTTACGAAACAAATATCTACAGTCCAAAACTCTAGCACAAGTCAACGCGAGGCCGTCCGATTCGCCTTTCTGGAAGGGGCTAATGAGAATTGAAGACTTATTCTTTCGTACAACCAAATTCATTGTTGGCAATGGGATGTCAACACGATTTTGGGAGGGTACATGGCTAGGGGAGGCGCCATTAGCCATTCAATATCCAAGTCTATATAATATTGTCCAATGAACTCTACTAGGGAAACCCTAGCAGTAGCGCGTGTTTAAAGCCTATCAGTAGCATGGGGTGCAGCGCTACTAGTAAGACGCTACAGCTAAAGGTTAGCAGTAGCGTGGGTTGGACCACGCTACTACTATATCAACTTACTAGCAGCTCTTTGTAATATGAGCGCTACTGGTAATTAGTAGTAGCGCTTCTCCTAGCACGCCCTACTACTATTATTCCGTATTTCCTTTTTATTTCATATTGTATTCATACACCTTTATAAAGTTTTCATACCGTGGCAATTTAGAGAATGATTTTACATCATAATGAGTTATTACATCACTGGGAGAAAGAACCGTGGACATCCATTTGAAACTAATCCACGGTTCTTTCACCCAATGATATAATATATCATAATCATCATCATCATATCATTAACAACTTATCATCATAATACATCATTGTCATATAACACCTCCTCATGGTCATTGTTTTCATCAATGAGACATCACATACAAGTTGGTCACTAGACATAATCACAACTACTCATCATCATCAACTCTCGTAAACATATTGTACCTCACAGGACCTACTACATTCTCTTAGGACCTACTATATTATCTTAGGTAAAATAGCATAAAACAAGATAGCCTCTGACTCTCCATTATGGAAAATGGAGATTATCCTGTCTCCAATTCTTGCCTTTCGCACAATGTTGCTTCCAAGAACCTCCTTACGACTGTCCATACATTTTTTCCATTCTTTGATTATCATGTGTTCACCAGTTTTAGAAATCTGGTATGGACAGGTGAGATTCGTAGGATGACCTGGCTGTATGTTCAAAACATCAAGGCGACCATTCTGATACATCAAATGAGGCACACAATCCATCGGGATTTTCTGTTGAAAAATATAGTAATAACTTCGTAGTTAGCAATGTAGTTCAGTTTTTGAAGTATGCAAAAGATACACGGATGTCGTAATAGTAAAAAAAATCTTACCAGGATATGGAAGTTATCGTGGTTCAACACGTGCACTAGTGGCACGTATTGACCATAATTTGGAGGAGTTCGATAAAAGGCATTGTAATTCTTAAGATCAGTACAATATGCGACCAGATGACTTTTCTTCTGATAAGTTAACTCAGAGCCATCGGTGTAGTTGGTTCTGTCTACCATCTTCCGCTTGAAAGTAAGCTATCAATGGAAATAAGTTGTCAACTAATTTGAAATAAACAATATAAATTACTTAATAACTATGTTTGAGGAACTCACATAGCGGTAGAATTGGAAGCGTATCAACAAGGACCCAAATGTCCAAATTGTCTTGGTCGATGTCAGGATCACCAAGATCCATGGTAACAAACATTCCCTCTTGAAAATCATACATCTTGCAAAGTGCTTCCCAACTCGGACAACCAAAATGGGATACGCTCTCAGAATTGTATAGACTTACCTCAAAATCCATACCATGATGGGTCCTTAGGTTAATATTCTTTGTTTCATTCCTCTCATGATCTTCAAAACCCACCCTCTCCAAGACATAGCGTCTTGCATGGCATGGGATAAGCTAGTCGAATTGTAAAAGACGAAAATTACACATTGAAGTAGTAGAAGTCGAGCTTAACTATGAAAAAAACACTTTGCGTCGTAGCTTACCGTATCACAATCGAAGGCCTCCTCAAGCTTAATGCTGAAGTGCCGACCTTCGTCCAGGTGAGGCCTATCGCAGAAACCCCGGTTGTCGCCGCACCAGGAGCACTCCCCGGGACCTTCTTCGTCCGACAACATTTCCTATGTTCATAATTCAAAGATTAAACTTGTACAATTAAAACTCCCAGCTTGTTCATTATTCATCACGGGTTGACTATCGGTCTCTCGAGTCTTTTCTTGAAAACTCTCAGCTCAGGTGGTGTATATATTCGACCGTCGGTGATGGTAGCTCCTCCTTTCGTTCCTGAGTGCATTGCACCAAATTGTCTAGCACATGGGAACGAAGGAGAAGCTACCCCCACGACAACAGTCGGGATTCTTCGTTCTCTCATATATGGTGGAGACTCTCCCTCACTGATTCCTCTCTGACATTTGCGACCGTCGGTGATGGCCGTTACTCCTCCTTCCCCTAATGCATAACAAAGGTCTAGCACCCGAAGAAGAAGGAGAAACGACCCCCACGACAACAGTCGGGATTCTTCGGCCTCGACAAACTTAAAGTCAACCCGAAATACCGTTTAATTATCTTTCTAGAAAATTCAGGCCACTCGATATTTCCTACATATTCTAGCACAAGTCATGCCAAAATTCACGGAAAATTCCGGCATGACCTTTGCTAAAACAGGACATATCGAGCACCTGAAATTTGCCGGAACGGAAATTAATCAACACTCCGGTAAAACATAGGCTACTCGGAGGTGTAACCTGAACATGACCGGCCACTTGGGCAACCACATATCCTATTTGAGCAACACAATATATACATGTTTTTATCTACATCATATCTTATAGGACTCATATTGACATGGAGATTTGTCTGGTCTCACCTCGAGGTCGGAGGGGGTCGGTGACGGGGACGACGGCGGGGATGATGGAGGGGCTCCTTGATTTCTGCAAAAACAAAAACCCTATAAGTTATCACTAATACATCTCGAATAGTATCATACATATAACATCACTAATACAACTAAAACCCTAGCGAACGACGGGTATTGACGTCGAGGATGCGGGATAGGCATTATCGACGTTGATGCGGGAATAAATGCTTAAACTAAAAAAATAACAACAAATGTGACAAGTTCAACTAGTTATATTAATTCAACTAGTTCTTACTAAATATAAACTTACTATAAATAGAAATAAACTAGTTCTTTCTAAAAATAAACTAGTTCAACTAGTTGTATTAATTTTCTTACTAAAAATACATTAGTTCTATTAATTCAACTAGTTATTACTAAAACTAAGCTAGCTCAACTAGTTTATGAATTTACTTACTAATTATTTTAAACACTTACTAAAACCAGTAAAAAAACTACATTATACAATAGTAAAAAACTACAGTGAAAAATAGAAAAAAAAAGAGATGGAGGGAGGAGGGGAAGGGAGGAGGAAGGAGAGAGGAGGAGGGGGAGGGGGCCGGTGGGATTGAAGGAGGGAGGGGGCGGGGGGAGGAGGGGGAGGGGGCGGCCGGAGGAGGAGGAGGGAGAGGGGCGGTGGGAGGAGGGCGGCCGGAGGAGGAGGGGGGAGGAGGGAGAAGGGAGTACCTCGGCGAGAAGCAGCGCGGCGGCGGCGGCGGACGACGTACGGGTTCGGCACGGGCGAGAGCGAGTGAGAGGGAGTGAGTTTGAGAGGATGAACCGCTCCAGGATAAGGTAAGTAAGTAGTAGCGCGTCTGAAACGCGCTAGTGCTACGGGCCGTAGCAGTAGCGCTGGTCAGTGGTACGCGCTACTGCTAAGTGGGGCTAGCCATCTGCGCCCAGTACAAATATGGCAGCAGCGCAGTTTCGCAGAACACGCTACTGCTAAAGTTGTAGTAGTCGTAGTAGCGCGGTCTATTTAAAAACGCTACTAGTAAGTAGCAGTAGCGCTCTGTTTTGTCCAGCGCTACTGCTAAGATGTTGTGTATAAGATTTTCCCTAGTAGTGTAAGGAAGATTATGATGGCACGATATTACAATCGGTCCCTTTAAATAGTCAGTTTAGGCGATTTTTGGTTGGGGAGAGATGGAATTCATGGATACATCTGGTACGGAGATTGATGGATGTTCAATTAACCAACCAACCGGATTCATTACATTGGAGATTGACCAAGAATGATTTGTTCACGGTCAAATCATTTTATTTGGACCTAATTAACTCTGGCCCAATCCCGAGATCCATTCATATCTGGAAAGTTAAGGTCCCCTTGCGTACCAAAATCTCCATGTGGTTCGTACACAAACAAGTGATTCCCACCAAAGAAAATCTGTTAAAACGACATTGGGTAGGCAGCTCACGATGTTGTTTTTGTGATAATACTGAAACAATACAACACCTTTTCATAGATTGTCCTTTGGCTAAATTATTGTGGCGAACAATTCATATAGCTTTCAACATTACCCCTCCAATTAACATTGAATCATTGTTTGGGACGTGGTTAGATGGGGTGGACCGTACTACTGCGGCTCATATTCGAGTTGGAATATGTGCATTATTGTGGGCTATATGGAACTGCAGGAACGACATGATCTTTAACAGGCAACAATTTTTAAACTTCTTGCAGGTCATTTTCAGAGCTACCGCATGGATGCGTACGTGGTCCTTACTCACTCCCATGGAATCCAAGAAGCCGCTGGTTACTTGGTGCAACCAATGGGAGATAGTAGCACGGATTATATTCAACCGGTTTGGATGGCGGTCGCTTAACAGGATAAAAGTCTAGGTCACTAGTCCTGTTACTATCACCGGTTGTAATCTTGAGGTCCTTTATTTTTTTGACGTCTTACTCCTTTTACCAGCTGTAATACTTTGAGTATTGTTTTGTTTTTGAAATTTTTAATAATATGGCTGCATGCATCGTTCAGATGCAGAGACCGGGGGCATGCCTCCTTTTCAAAAAAAAGCTTGATGATTGAATCAAGGCCAGCTGGAGTCCCTCTGCGGGAATACCTTTGTTTATTTGAACAGAAGCAAGACTCGTGGCCTCAGATTGCGGTGCTCAATTTGCAATGAATCAAATCTAACAGGAGTCTTCTTAGAGCAACTCTAGCAGACCCCGCAAAACGCCCCGGCCCGCAAAATAACCGCCAAATTGCGGGTCGGGCCGAAAAATCTGCACGAGCAGACCCCGCAAAACGCCCTGGCCCGTAAAAAAAATTGCGGGGCGTGGCAAATCTTCTCCCCCAATCTCTATCTTCACGGGCTGGGAGGCCGACCCGAGCTCAACCCCCATCCGGCGCGAGATTTGGTGGGAGGGACATTTCCGCGCCCCCTTTCCCGCTTCCCACACCCTCCGCCACCATTGCCTCCCCCTCTGCAAGCTTCGACTGCTCCTCCCCGGCCGTCCCTCGCCGCCATGGACGACCCCATGCTGCCCCCCGTCACCGTCGAGGTCGCGCACGCCCCTTCCCCTCGGGCGGATCTCGTCTCCGGCCATGTAGGCCCCGCCTGCGTCGCCCAAGCCCATGGCACGCCTGCCCGCAAGCGGCAGGGCAACATGCTTGTAAAAGGCGGGAAACAGGCTGCCCCCGCCGTGATGGTCCGCGCTCTGGGCGGCAATGCCGCTGTGTGATCCCGGCCGGCAGCGGAGAAGGCCAGCAAGGCCGCGGGCGCAAAGCGGAGGAAGGTTCCAACTTCAAGGAACAAATCTTCTTCAACCTCTCACTCCATCCCCCCGCAAGGAGGTGCTCCGGCGACGCTGTTCAACGGGGCCGCTCCCCCCGCGAGCGAGGTGTTTGATGAAATGCCCGAAAGGTATATCTCTTCGGACTTTGGTGATTCCCTTTCATTTTCGCCATTGCTTTTTGGTAGCTCGTGACTTGTTATCGTTCGGTATAGCGGTGGTTCAAACAGTGCAACAACCGAGTTCGTGAACTTGTTGGACACGAACGCGGTTGACATTGATCCAGCCCCCATCGAACCTTTCGACTACAATGAAACAGAGTGCGGCGTGGACGACCATGGTTGTGCGGACGACTTGGCTGAGATCGAAGCTGAAGCGTTTGAGAATTCACAAGTAAAAACTTGGAAAAGCTGAACAAGCGACGGAGGTGGCTACGGTGGTTACGGTGGCGCCGATGAACTTCAAGATGGACTCCATGGCGCCGAGTGAAGATCGACCCCCAAGATGATGCCGGACATGGGCGCATACCTTTGCATGCCCTCTTTTGCGTAATGAACTTCGCTTTTATTCGCGCGCAAACTGTTTATGTCATTTGAATTTGAACTTGTTTGTGAAGCCCTATGACAAATTTCAGATTTGCAGTTTTTCTGTTTGTGGGTCGTTGCGCTGTTGCCCGAGCAAAGCACGCATAGCCGACCCGTAAAAAAGCATATTCCGCGAATATACTTTTTTACTGGTCCGTTTGGGGGGTCTGCATCTGTGCTAGCCCTCGCCGGCCCGTAAAAGCGGTTTTGCGTGAACTGCAAATGCGTTTTGCGGGCCAGCGTTTTGCGGGGTCTGCTAGAGTTGCTCTTAGAGGCGCACCGTAGCTAATCTTCACTCTGAGCGCTCATAGACTCAAGGAGGCCAACAGGAGTTTGTGGGCTTTAGTCTTCTACTAGCAGAGCCCGCGCGGCGGCACGCCGCGCCTGTCAATACGGTTTGTCCATATGAATTGTGTTAACCACCTATAATAAGTGTTATTAGTTTAAAATGCCTAAATCATGTACGTAAAAAATGTGGACGTCGGAAGATATGTTGGAAAGAAGTATACTTATTTCCATCACGCAGGCTGCATTTTTCACACGTTGATAGTACATTTTTGATAAGGATCGTTTATTCTCGTCATACGTGGCACATTCTACAGAATAAACGGCACGCGATGATGCTGTTGTAATAAGATGAAAGAAACATAGAAGCTCATGTCAGACAAGATCATCCTAGTGTAGACTGTTCTTGAATTAGTGCTTGTGATGAAGTGGCATAGAGTCTTTGCTCCGGCCCATAGGTAACTTGGCGCATGTTTATCACATGTGAAATTATTCTGCATTTTCTTTTTGTAAATATATTGGTTTTGATAAGTTCCTTGGTATGAGAATTAAGTCAATAGAATAATTGAATGATTCTAGCAGAGTGGTATTTATGGATCTTTATTTATTTTATAATCTAGCTTGACTATATTACAATAGGAAGACATCAACATTAGATATAAATTAATATAATAGAATAGATGTTGTGTAGACAGACTTAAGGCAAAAATTGAACAGTGCTCCATGCGTAAAAATTAAATATATCCATATTGTAGGCCATAGCAGTGGTTTTATGTTCCACAAAGTAGTCTTTATCATCAAATGAAGCCATAGTGATGTCATCTTGTGCTTTCATATTTGCAAGAACGCTGCTTACTTCATATAGTCTGCTTTCCGTATAGTCTCCCTCGATTTGCTATATATATATTCTTTTGTTTGCTTTTCTTAAATGAAACTCTCACTTCATAATTGAAATAAGCACATCTTAATCTCACATGAATCACACGACGATGTAGCAGATCTACCCGTCGGTGAGGTGAACTGAAAGCGCAACGACCAGTAGATGTTTTTTTTGCGGGGTACGACTAGTGGATGTTGCATCATGCGAATTTTGTACAAGGAATCATCCTGTGCATAGTATTTTCGACCTCTGAAAACAATTAAAACCAATTAGCACCAAACGTCACCGAAGGGTGGTCATGCTTTTTTCAGCTCATCGACACTGGGATCGTGCGACCACATGTAACTATGACGAACAGTTCAATTTGGTAGCTATACCTAGTATTGTAAGAAAGACCACTGGACCGAATAGTTGATATATATTATAACTGATTTGTACAATTGGGCATTAACCTGTACTAATCCAAGGAAGCTTAATTAAGACTATCCAGTACTAACCCAACTCGGGATGAAAGCCAATTCGCTAAGCTTAAAATCATTAGCTATACATCTTATTAAAATAATGAATGAGTTAAGACAACTTGTAACTGAATCCACTGCTGCAGACGTTCTGCTTTTGTCGGTGGAGAAATCAAGGAGAAATTTCATGGTTGGATAATGCCTGATCATCATGAACAACAGCAGCAACGAAAAACATGGATGTCAATTGTGCCAGTCAACAGCAGCAATGAAAGACATGGATGTCAATTGTGCCAGTCAGGGTTTTATGCATTTCTCCAGAGATTTCTCACTGTAGCCAACCGTTTTGCATTCAGAGCAAAAGAACAATTTCCTTCCATGATCAGAACTTCAGAAGCACATTGCTTGGAAGCAAACAATGCACTTGGTGCAACAGCAAGGGTGTTCCTCGACAATTGTGATGCAAACTGGTTAGGATTGCTTTCGTATGCATCTCCGATGTTTCATTCATCTTTGCAACTGCTAGTCTAGTTAGTTCTGGTTTGCATCAGACCACACTAAACTCTCTCCTAACAGATACACCACCTATGAAATTCTTTCAGGTTAGATCAACAATAACTGAAAACTGCTTGACCAACCTGAAACTGAAAAGCTACAATATTTGCACGTATACGGATCGACAGCTTCTTGGTTAGCTGATCCTTTTGTCTATCTTTCAGCAAGCATCACATTCCTTTCAGTCACACACTTAGACATAGAAATGTGAAAAAAACAAAATGGATGGGCTTATGAATAAATCTACAAAAAAAAAGGATTAGATTGACCCAGCTCATGTATATAGACACGCAGACCACCCATACGCATCGCCCAGCAGGTGAGGAAGTTATCTTCCACCATCTGTTCAATATTTCTGTTTCCACCTGTTTCTTATCCCAACAATTGGCTTCCCTCCTAAAAACTACTCCCCATAGGAAATAACATCAAACGGCAGCAAGTAGCCAAGTTCTAAAGTCTGAAATTTAGAGAAAACACATGCTAGTCAATTTCGTTAGGAGGACAAACAAAAGTAGTCTACCTAGGTTGCACATGCATTCAAGATCTGTATGCATGTACGTGCGGCCGTCTTCATATAGAAGCATGCAGCTCAAGCGCCCGCTGCATCCACAGCCCCCGTCACCACGCCTCCACAGCTCGTCCTCGGTCGCCCCAGCCGTGGCGGCTCCTCCGTCCTCGACATTGGCATCTGGACTGCCTTCCACCCTGGATGGAGATTCGATGGGCATCACGGGCGGCCTATAAGCAGCGGCAGCTAGTGCAGCCCAGCAATCGATGTTGAGCGCCGAGAAGAGAGACACGTTGCACCAGCGAGGATGAGACTATGACGATGACGTCGAGCTGACGGTCGAGTCGGAGACAGCGGCAACCGCCCTGGTGGCGACCAGCATCTCTGGCCCCCTCCCGGCGAGCTCGGCGGACTTAAGAACGTGGACACGTTGGCCATCTACACGACACTGCTCTCCGGCCTGATCGTGCTGAAGCTCGGCGAGTCCTTGAGTTGCAGCAGGCCGTAGCTGCCCTAAACGACGACGCAGCCGCCTACCACCGGTTCATTACGGCTAGATGAAGAAGAAACCATCGAGCAACAATGAAACCACACGCCATGACACAAGGAGAGGGACAGCCTATTTATAGCCCTGCAGCTCACAGGAAGCCTCCCAAAAACACAAGAAATTCGGCACCGATGGAAAACAGCGGCAAGCTCTGGAACGAACGACACGCAGGCAAGGAAATCTCGAGAGGACACGGGAAAAGCGCTACCGATTGGAAGAAACATGCAAACCCAACAGCGGCCAAACTGACAGCGACCGAGACGGCGCCGCCGTGGACTGAACGCAAGCACAGGAAGAAACGCTAAACATACGCTAAATCTACCTAAATAAGTCGTATGGCAGTTCAAAAATTTTTTGAAACAGCAAACCAAAGTCACAGCGCATTCGTACCCAACCAGGTACCAAACAAATACATGTGCCATCAAATGAGTTACCGCCAGGCCGCTTTCAACCAAGTGGGTAAGTCTCATTGCGAAAACACTGCCGGATATAGAGGCTTGGGTATTTTTACTGGGTCGCTCCCAACTGGTTTGGGGAGCACGTGCCACCACATGGTTTTACCTGACCTTGGTTTAGCAACACTTGCACGTGTTCATCCATCACAAATTTCCTTAATCTTTCTCAACTTTGTCATGTCTTTTTCTGCCTTTGAACTGGAAACCTACTTTTATTTAAGAAGCTCTCCAATCATATACCTCAGGTTTTCTTCTCCTCCTTCGCTTATATATCCCTGTCTTTTTAAAATTTCATCCCCATCACTTTGTGGAAATTTATAGTTGCCCCATCAAGAATCTCTTCTTCTGCTCAAATTCTGCCATCACCTGAATCAAATGCTGTTTAGTTTGGGCCTTCAGAAATAATTTCAGTTTTTCCTGCAGCACTTTCTGAAGTTCAGCATTCACTTTACCGATCTCAGCATGTAGCTTACTTTCTCTAGTAATCTTGAAATTTGTTTCAGCATTCACAAGATTATCCCCAACTCTACCCCCTTTCTCCTCTTCAAAATCTTGGACAGTTCTTTCTTCAGTAATTATGCCAACTCCAAATCAACCCATCCCATAGTTTAGTTGTCAAATCGATGAACTAGGAATAAATGTGATTCTGTCAACTCCAAATCAACCCATCCCATAGTTAAGTTGTCAAATCCATGAGCTAGGAATAAATGTGAATCTCTATACCGAAAGGAGGGCTTATGAAACTTGACCAATTATCAGTACTTTTGTCCTAAATGATTGAGACAGGTAGTAAAGAAGCTATGCAACCTCTGATGGATCGCACAAGCACAACCTATAGTTTTAGAAATGTTCCAGCTATCTGCTTCATCATTTGTATCCGCTGATCCTGCTGCACCAGACGAAGCCCCTTAGTACTCATAGTACCTTGTCGTCTGGCACTCTACCTCTGCGTGCTCTGAGCTTTCTTTGCACACATGTCTTCTGCACGCATAGGCGTGCACTGCCATGGTTAGACCTCCAGCATACCTGCTGTGACATAGCCTCGGCATTATGGCAAAGATAATCTATCGCCTTAGGCATCATCATCATCTGGTCATGTTTAGTCTGATCGAAGTGGTTGTCACATTAAGTTTATTTTCCACAATTTTACCATGTTACGAAGATTGTAAGGCTACAATATCTCAATTTATAAAGGCCAACCAAATAAAGGGTCGGTATTTTCTTATTTACGAGATATTTTCTTGCCAATATTTCTGTTTCTCCTCCATATTTTGCTTATATATTTTTTCTGAATGTATTTTGCTTTTATACAGTACTAGATTAGACAGAAAATACACAGGAGCTCCTAGCTGCTCCACACCCCTATATGAATATTAATCATGGGTTCTCAATGTACTCCCGTGTGAAATTTCGTGAAAAGATACCAGAAAACGTATCCGTGGCGAAGGAAATACTGTCCGAACAAAAATCCATCCAAACAGTTTTTTCTATACATAGGATTTTTTTGTCTTTTTTGCCATGGATACATTTCCTGGTATTTTTTCACGAAATTTCACGCGGAAGTAGATCGAGCCCCGGGTTTGATATCCCAAAATCTTAGGGTTTTTTTATCCAAATTTCTCGGTATATTTTTGAATTTAATGTCGTATAGGGGTGTGGATCACCCGGGTGCTACAAATCCACTTCGTAGATTAGACTAGATAGATAGATAGATAGAAAGACAGATAGATAGATAGATAGATAGATAGATAGAAGACTCCATTCTTATGGACCACTACCACTAGAGTGTCCGCTTCCATGTTTAAGATTTTCGCAACAAAACAATTTCAGGCCTCACCAAAAATATCCAAAATTCACTTACTATTAACAAGTTTCTTTAGTGTATATGAATTTGGCTTTAAATTATTTTTTCCCAAATTTTGAGTTTGCCAAAATTTCAGAAACTTCATCAAAAATTTGTTGAAACCTTGAACCCTAGATTCATCTTCAAACGTCTAGTGAGGCACGCCACCATATAATTTGAACGTATCGTGTATTCTGTCCATCAAATCTTGTCATCCATCTTATCTTCTCCACCAAAGACAGCTTATGTTGTTCGTCTCTCTCAGAAAAGAAAATGGCAGTGTTTTTTCCTGGGCCATGTATTAATGATTTAATTTCATAGAGGCAAATTTAAAAATGAGTTTCACTGACTAGGCACAATGACTGCACACACAGGACGCTTTGTACAATAAAACCATGATACTAGCATGAGGTACAACTCAACATTCAACCTTAATTATCATGCCGCTCATGAATTTGAAAGGAAAACCTGTGTGGAAAACGACGAGATTTCACCACACAAAAAAAAATCATGTCAAATTTAGGCAACTAATTAACCACTGGTCGACTGCATTACTCGCCTCAATGCTAGTCGATCCATGCCGAAAACAAGCTCCGCAGCCTCTCCGAAGAACGCACGACCCATAGTTTGAGGAGATATGTAGCTACCAGCTTCAACTGCACTTTCCCTATTCGTCTATCGTGCTGCTCCTGATGAAGCATCTTACAAACAACTCGTCGTGTGGTTGTGACGTCCATGCATGCCCCGAGCATCCTTGTCTTCTCCACGTATAGGTGTGCACTGCCATGGTTAGATGTCCAACATATCTGGTAATTTGTAGCCTCGGTGTTATGACAAAGATAATCTATCGCCTTCGGGAGAAGCATCTCATCGAGTTGGTGCGGGTGAACATTTACATGGGTGAGGTGTTGCTACTCTCCATCGATCGCCTCTATCGCAGAGTCCTCGCTTGTAGACTCAGGATTCTCCAATGGGTGATGAGGCATTAATAAAATATAAAATCACTAGCTTCAAAGGTGCGAAATTCTCCGGAGAAGTAGATGTGTCGCCGGCACATCGATTACCAGTTGCTGCGGTTGATCTCTGCGATTGACTATTGTACTCGGATACTGAGATTTGACGCTGCAAAAACACTTGCCAGACTGGTTCTGGAAAGATGCTTGAAATTTTCAATTTGTTTCCGCTACTGCCGCTGCCACAAGAAGGCATATCGTCATGCGACTCGTATCCTTGACAGCATAACGGAACTGGTCGGAACCATCTAGTCAAAGTTGTGTGGATGTGATTCCAATGTTCCAGGTGTGAATTAGCAACCTCTTGTGGCACACAGAAGAAATCTTGTGTGGGGAGCTGCCTGATCTCGTTGATGAAAATTTCGGCTATGGATTTGAAGTGGGGCGTCAGCAGCCGCAAGCACTTGATTGTAGTTCCGATTATGTCTGTACTCTCAGAAACACGCAACATGAATCCGAGGCGGAAACTGTTCTTGGGCAGCTTGCAATCCTTCATACACGAAGGATAGGATGACCTCCAACCCTCGCTCCTCGAACCCCATTGGCCGTATGCCGAATACGTGAAACTGGCCTCCCGGATGCAACACCTGATAAAGCAAAGATTTCCCTGCAAAGATATGCCCAATGATAGGAATCTGTTTTTTTTCTCTACACGGATAAATATGCTGACAGGTGGATCTCTTGTCCAATCTAACGGTCAACACTCACGGTGTTAGTGGTCTGTGTTTTTGGGTGGGGCCCAACTGTCAGAAACGCATTTAAAAGAGTCAAATCGGGCTCTTTTCAGACTTGGTAGTTTTTGGTCAAGGATTAGTGAGAAAATGGTAGTTTTCGGCACAAATTCGTAAAGTTTCTGGGCACGTTTCCATGAAATGTGGTAGTTTTTGGTTAAATACTCGATAAGATTACCAATATCTCATGGTTGTACTTTGTTGACATGAAATTTTGCTTTTTGTGAGATTATAGATTCTTACCACGTATTGTTTCTTCTCCTGTAACATTGCTTGTTAAAGTTACAACGGTAAACAGATCAGTTGACGCATATAACATATTTTTCCTTTAAATACGGACAGGCGAAACACGCCACCAAAATACAACCACAATACATGTATAAAGAGATAGAAGTCAACAAATAAGCACTCTCGCTCTAGACGAAATGATTTCAAAGATAACCCACGGGAAACTTGTCAGATTGATTCCTATGAAAGTATGCCACTGGTCAATAGTTTTGTCCTATCTCATTAACCAGGTGCTAAACGAGCTTCGCAACCTCTCGGAGGAACGCACAACCCATAGTTTTAGGAAAGCTCCAGTTACCTGCTTCCAGTTCTGCATCTCGTGCTGCACCTGACGAAGCCCGTTAGTACTCTTAATATTCCTACCTTGTTGTGTGGCTTTGCATGGTCCGAGAATTTTTTCCGCGCTTGTCTTCTCCACACATAGGTGTGCACTACCATGGTTAGAGCTCCAACATACCTGATACGTCATAGCCTTGGCCTTATGCTGAAGATAATCTACTGCCTTAGGCAGCAGCATCTCGTCAACATGGTCAGAGTGAACATTTACATGTCTGAGGTGGTGTTGATTCTCTCTCTCGATCACCTCTATTGCAGAACCGGCAGACTTGGAGTCCCCCAAAGAGTCATGGGGCAGGAACAGAATTCCAAGCTTCAAAGGCGGGGAATTATCCAAAGAAGACATGTTGTCATGACCAGCAACTGCAGTTGATCCCGACAGGTTAATGTATTCAGATGGTGACTTGGTGAGATGGGACGTCGCAGAAACACTTTGCAGACTGATTCAGGAAATATGCTCGATAATCTCATTTTGTTTCCACTTCCTTTGCTGTTGTCGCTACTGGAATGAAAAGAAGGCACCATGTCGTGGTCGTATCCTTGACAACATAATGGATCTAGGCGGAACCATCCAATCAAAGTTATGTGAACATGGTTCCGGTGTTGCATGTTTGCAAAATAGGAGAAATCTTGCGTAGGGAGCTCTGTGATCTCTTTGATGACAACATCAGTCGTGGACTTGAAGTGAGGCGTCACGAGTCGCAAACACTTGACTATAGTTCCGATTATGTCTGTACTCTCTGAAAGACGCAACATGACCTCAAGTCCAAAATTGTTCTTGGGCACCATGCCATCTTCGTAGATAAAAGATATCGTGGCCTCTAGCCCACGCTCGTTGAACCCAAGTGGACATATCTTAAAGAAGTGATATTGGCCTCCTGGATGCAACATCTGATAAACCATTGTTTTTCCTGCGAAGATATGCCCAATCAGAGGGTCGAAGAACAGGTGTTGTCGTGGTGTTCCACTGAGCTGCACAAATCTTATAAATTCACCAGCACCATCCGCCAGTCTCTCGAATCTTCGGACGGCTGCGGTGCTAGCTGTTGAGCAGTGATCATTGTCGCGGCCGAGGAAAGAGGAGATGAAAACCTTGGTCGCATGAGCCATCCGTCTAGCAAATGAGGATTGCCTTACCACCTGCTCCACCTCGTCTTCTTCCAGAGAAAGTTGCCTGCATGTGCGCGCTACGTCGTTGCAGTCTTGGGGGCGCGCTTCAGCTTCTTTCGCCAATGGAGCAGGGATGTGTCGGTGATCTGCCACTTGTTGGACGTTTGGAGTGCGGCCTCCATTTTGATGTGCGCCATCTCCAGCCTCTCTAGGCCACAACCCCTTGCTACTTCTTCAACTGATCTGTCCGGCCTTTTGCTGGTGGGGGCAATACCAGAAATAATCCGGCTAACTGCTTCTCCAACAATGACAGACTTGACCATCTCAGCCATGGATTGTGATTTGTGGGTAGCAGGCTAACCAGTAAGAGATACCTTGCACTACGCACCAGCTCAAGAAATGGATACTGACTCACTTCTACAAGTTCTATTGGTTATTATTGTTACTTCTCCTTGCTTCGTTGGTGTAGTTATACAAGTGAGCGGCTGAAATATCGAAGCCTGTGCTTCCAAAACAAGTGAGCGGCTGAAACATCTAAGCTTGATGGGTGTCCTTCTGGGTAAGTGGAGACAATAGATTTGTCTCACTCCGTTAGGTAAGAGAGAGCTGGTCTGCTGCTGCATGCCTGCGGAGCAAAATTGGTGAGACAAAATTTATTTGGAGATGAAATCCTTGGAGGTGGTGCCAGCGGACATGGCGTTTAGTACTCCATTGTCTTTTGTACTATGCTTGCATGAGAGGTACCGGCAGACGGCAGTACCTCCTCACCTCATCAGAAGAGTAATTGTCCCCTCAGCTGACACTCATCTTGAATATCGATCGAAGCACGCCACCTTATCTTGAAGGTACGTACTGAGCATTCGTTTCTAGTGGGTGCCACAAGCTCATAATTTATATCTTGGCAGGCCTGGACGCTAGAGCAGAGGATGACAACATTTACATACACAATGTATTGATAGCCTAATATAAAACACCTACTTCTACACTCCTATAACATAACACAGATGATGATGATGGCGTGCCTGCCTTCCATCATTTCTAGCCATTAGATCTGCATCTAACGACTATAAGATAAGTTTTGTCTTTTTGCAACAAGACCCCGCTGATCTAGACCAATTTGTAGAAAATCCCTTAGTGCTAACCACCCACATACCTCCCTCACCTCTTCAAAACAGACACGAGGAATACATTTTGAGTGAAACCGAATATATATTTAGTTATTTCTATATACACACCAAACCTAGAGTGTTCTTCTTTTAGTTCTGTGAACTTGTATTATTGTACTGAAGATCCGTTGTAACGCACGAGCACATTGCTAGTAATTTCAAAACACTATGAAAACATCGCCGTGATTCCGACACATACCTTCCAAATAGCCCAAGCTTTAGACAATTCATCTTTTTTATAGAGAAGTTTATACTACAGCCTAAACGTGTCTTAGGGTTCACTTTACAACCGTAAATTGTACGTTGGTTGAAGTTTCACAACCATTTATAATACAACTTTGAGATGGATTAATCTTCTGCGTCCGCCCTCCCACTTGTGATCCTCTGTTCCCATGTCCTCACCTAGGGCACTTGGCACATGATTTGAAATACCTCGGGGAAAAGTAAAGGAACTAGGTATGGATTTTTTTTTGGAAAGAAAGACATTGAATGAGGAAGGGAGACTAGAAAGCTTGAGGTGAGAGAAGTGGGAACCAGAGAGAGCATGGAGGAATCTAGAAACTAAGATCAGGGAAGGATCTGGAATAGAAGAGAGAATCAGGAGAAAGAGAAAGCGGCATAACGCCAGTCGCCCGGCAATCGCCCAAGTCGCCCCTCAAGTTACTATAGCAGGGGAATGTTTTGGTACTATCTGTTCACTGCTTCTTCTTCTTTTAGCGAAGGTATCAGTTGACTGTTGCTACTATTGTCTTGGACAGAACCTTGAGGCCTGGCAAAAAGGAAAGGGAAATGTTTACGTCCGATAGGCCGGTCGAACACTCGGCCGGTCGAGTGTGAGTCGCACGATCCCACTGGATCAAACGACGTCTGACAGCCCACATGGCCACGACGCTACCGCAGCCTCCTGCCCCACCACCGCTTCCCATCCCTCTTGATCCCTCTCGATGTTCTTATCCGTCTGCTCGTCCACTCATCCCACTCCTTTCTCATCCCCTACCTCAAGCACCACTCCCCACCCCCTACCTCCAGCACGAGCGCCCAAATCAAGTCGTTGGAGAAATCACATCTATTCCCCACCTCCTTTTTTTGCATTTAGATCGGGTCGAGACAGGGCTCTGCTCGTCCACTACTTTCTGATGTGAGGAGTACTCAGGGGCCGATGTAATCCATGGAAGGCATGGCTGTCCATCTCCTCATCCTCCCCCTCGGCGAGGTTTGACGTTTTGCAACTGGGGAGGTTGGAGGTGGTGGCCACCGGTGGTGCAATTTGCTGCTACCGGCACCGGGAAAGCTACCACCGGCACTTCAATTTGCTGCAACCAGGATCCACATTTTTTGAGAGATTTTTTTTGCTGCAACCACTCCAAAAATTTGCTACCATCGTTTTGCTTTTTGCTACCACCGTGGGCAGTCCGCCTTTCGATTTTTTTCTTAATTAGATCCATCTTTTTTCTGGAACTACTCAAACATTTTGTTACGATGGTCTTTGGTTTTTGCTATTGCCGTCTTATTTCTTGCTCCCACCTTGTTTTTGATTTTCTTGCTGGATCCATCTTATTTTTCTAGAACCTCTTCAAGTTTTGCTACAACGGTGTTTGAAGTTTGCTACAACCGTCTTTGTTTTTTGCTACTCCCCCATTTGTAATATTATTGCTGGGTCAATCTTTTTTGCTGGAGCTACTCAAAGAAAGAGAAAAAGGCTGGAATGGCGTGCAGGGAGCTGCAAACAATTAAAAAAGAAGCTACAACCAGCGTCCTAGGAATCTTCAATCGAAGGCGACGGAATTTTGGGACTGGCCTCCATGCAACCGTGAAAGCTGGAACCGTCGGAAAAAGCTTCAACCGTTTTGTGAAAAAACTTCAACCATAGAAAAGCATCAATGGGCGTGAAAAAAAGCTGCAGCCGACGGCATGGCGGAGCGGCGAGGACGGCAACCAGTGGCGAGCTAGTGATGCTTCAGGGCAGGCCTCAGAGCGTCCATGGCTGGTGTCTAGGACGAACAGCTGGATGCGATTTTTGTTGAGCAAAAAAATTGATGAAAAGGCTGATGTGACGGTGGACAAAAAGACAACTGACGCACCTGATGCGACCGGCCGAACTGTTGCGCCGGTGCGCCGGTGCCTATCAGTTGCCGGAAGGAAAAGAATAAAAGAACTGGAATGAGCAAAGCCCGTGGGCTCCACTTGCTGGCTGTCTCACTTTAGTTGGTGATGCTAGGCCTACCCTGCCGGTGCTGCCGAATCATGGGCCTATGAACCAGCTCATGCTCAATCCAGGGCCGTCTTCAGAAATTCAGGGCCCTTGGCGAAAATCAAAATGTGGCCCAAAATTTTAAACAGATCACATAACAGAAGAATTATTATGTGTAAACCATCCTCTGACTTTATTATATAATTTCAAGTCTTTTTTATCTGTACCTTATTTAGGCATATATCAACACTAATGCGAAAAAGGTAAAGGGATTGCAAAACAATGAACGTACCTCAAGTCATTTTGATTCGCAAAAGAAAACATCATCACCTCCATGGGCAATATTACCATTGCCCCCTTCACTGGCAATATTACCATCATCAATTTCTGCATCATGAGCCTCAACCTCGGTTGCATTATCATCACAATCATCATCAACATTAACATCTACAGTTTGATTTTCAAAACTATGTTGGGGGTCTTTCACCAAATATCTATCAAGGGAACCTGTTAGAGATTGAGCGTCAACTTCAAGTCTTTGTTTCTTCTTACACCTGTTAGAGATTCATGCTTCCTAATTCTACTAGACATGATGAAGATTCAAGAACAAAACCTAACAAATTATAAGTGATCATTTATCAAACACAATCTAATTAGTTTCTAACGGTTGCTAGATGAATAGATCATTCAAATACAAAGAAAATTAACTAAAAATAGGACCTTGCACTTGGAGACTAAAACATAGTTTGGCCTGGAGGTGTTCCTCAATCCTGATTGAAGCAACAAAGAGAACCGCGGTCCACGGCTGTTGCATCTTCACGCAGCAAGACCATCAGCAATGGGATTAGATCGGAAGTAACTGCGCCGGCGCCGGCACGACTGCTAGGGCTTCGTCAATCTCCGATCGCCGCTCGTGAGACCTAGACGGCAGTTAGCTGCCTGTTCGTCTGCAATAGCTGGGCCTCCAACCTTCTTTTAAGTCTGTTATTTCGGCCTCTAGCACTAGCAGCCCAGACTCCCGCATGCATCAAAGACCACCCGCAAAAAAAAGACACCACATAGTCACGCGGTCACGTACACAGGTCCGTCAGTTTCCTTTCCTGTTTTTTAGCGATCTTTCAGCGGAAGGGAGGCATCCTACGAGCGGTTTTTTCTCTCAATGGGGGCCCAAAATTGTGGAGGGCCTGTGCGGTCGCTCACCTCGCTCCCCCTCAAGCTTTTTTTCTTGTCGACTGATGACTAAATTACCGAAAAAGGCTTTCGCCCCGCTTTATAAATAAAGCAAACCGCCAGGAGCACATACAAGACTAGTTCAACACACACACCCAAGTCGCACAAATAAGGTCCAGAGGTTCTGCTGAGGGCACAGCTCAACAAGCCCAAAAACGCAACACAACATAAAAGACAGCTCAGCCAGGGCCAAGGCCGTAGCCGGAGCTGGATAGCAACACACAACTAATCAGGCTCAGGAGGAGGCGGCGGAGGGGGCGGCGACAGGCAGACGGCCATCGAGCGGAGGTCGGCGATGAAGGCGGAGATGGCGTCCCGGTCCCGAGGGCGGCTAAGCGGCCGCCAGAGCTGCAAGTAACCAGACAATTTGTAGAGGGCGTCAGTAGAGCGTCGGAGAGGGGAGCGCTGAATCACAAGTTTATTGCGAATGGTCCAAAGCGTCCACGCGAGAACCCCAATCTCAAGCCACCTAATCTGGCGACATGGAAGCGGGGAGGCCTGTAGTTCGGCGAAGAGGTCGGGGAAGTTGGAGTGGCACCAATTCCCGCCACTTGCCTCCCTAAAGCAGCTCCAGACGAACTGCGCAGACACACAAGAGAAGAAAATGTGGTTCAAGTCTTCGGGGGAATCACAGAGGGGGCAGAGGCCAAAGCCCGGGCCATTGCGCTTGCGGACCTCAACACCCGACGGAAGCCGACCGCGGATCCACTGCCACATGAAGATCCGGATTTTAAGGGGCAGTCGAATGGACCAAACCGCCTGAAGGGGGGAGGGGCGGAGGAGGGGGCGATAGCCGCATAGAGGGACTTGGTGGAGAATTGTCCCGAAGGCTCAAGGTGCCACCGAACCTCATCCGGGCCAACATCGACAGTCGGTTCATGGAGCGCAATACAATCAAGCAGCTCATGCCAGGCGGCCACTTCCGGAGGCCCAAATGGCCTCCGGAACGCGAGGCGCCCTAAGTCAATAAGGGCCTGCTGAACTGAGATTGTAGGGGCGACAGCGATGGAGAAGAGGTCGGGAAAGCGGGCAGCGAAGGGGGCGTCCCCAGCCCAGTGGTCAAACCAGAACAAGGTCGCACTACTAGGGAAAAGGCTAGCAGCAGCGCGGGTTTTAGGCCTATCAGCAGCGCGGGTATCCGTGCTACCAATAAGGCGCTACAGCTAACGTATAGCAGTAGCGCTGGTCCACCCGCGCTACTGCTACACAAGTGTTGCAGCAGCGCGCTTAAAGGAACCTCGCTGCTGCTAATAGCTATAGCGCGCTTCCCCTGTGCGCGCTACTGCTACAACCGCGCTGCTGCTAACTTTTCTGCACTCGCTACTGCTAATTTTAGTAGTTTTTTGTTTTTTTGGCATATTTGTTTTGTATTTGAACAGGCTTTATAGAAGAATCTTTAGCACATACAAATGTCATCATGATACACATACAAATGCCTGCGAGACCACAAATGTAATCATAGCATATACATACAAATAGTCTCGTCATAATCATCATCCAACACAAAGTGGTATCTTGTCATCATATCAAAAATAGCAATACATGCAAGTCTCGAATACTTGCAACTACAACGTTATCCATCTAAACAAAGGTATACGCGAGAAGAGCTATCACTATGAGTGAGAGCGGAACTATACAGTACATGAGATGGCGGTTATGAGTCCTCTCTCGCGCTAGCGTGAACCTCAAGTAACTAGCTTCTCCTTCTTGTCTGCTTTTGAAGCCTTTATGGCTGGCGTCCGAGAACCCATTCACTTGCGCCCGACACTCATGCCACTCGTTGTACACCCCCGGAACCTTCCCTTTGTACACGACATAGCAGTTCCATCTCGCCATCAAGAAACTAGGTACCTGTTAGAGATGCATGTTCATGAAGAGGATGTACAATCATATATATGCAACAAAATATACTAGAGAACACCGAAAAAGAAAGGGTTAGCAACTAGATGCAACATACAGTACGCAAATTAATTAACTAGAGGTACGCAAGTCATCGTACGCAAACTAACAAAGTAGCGTTACGCAAGTTCGGCAGGGATCATGGACATCACAAAGTTGCATCACTACAAATAGTATACAAGTTCAACCGACACATATCATCATCATCGGCATCATAAATCACTAGAAGTTCCATCCTTCCATATCATCGAGGATGGACCCTAGCTTCTTGAATGGCGTGAGGTCTAGACGTTGCATGCCTATGCGAGTTCGGACGTCAGCTCGCGATATAGGGCCTTGGTGGAACATCCTCTTCTCATCGACGACTTCTTTCATGATGATCGTCGCAATGTCGCTTTGGATGCGAAAGAAGTCATCTCTAAGTTTATAATCCGCTTCTCCATGAGATTCTAGCCACTTGTGGATATGATCATCATTTCTGCTTCTCATGCGAAGCTTTTGGTGATCTGTGTTGAACTGATTCATGAGATGGAGGATGTACAATCCATCCTTCTTGCTTGGTTTTGGGACTTGGATGCAGGAGAAGTTAGTTTTATGAGCGAAACCCATCTTCTTGTTCCTTTGTTTCCTAATCTGCATGTGGCCACCTCTAAAGCTGAAGCCTTGGAGAGCATCTTCTAGAATATTCATTATGTGGGTGTAGTCTTTTTTCTCGTAGTCTCTGGAAGGGTCAAAATACACGGCGTTGGAGACTTGCGGATAAAGAACGATAAGGACGGCGCGCCCGTTGCTGCGGGGAAAAGACACCTCAAATTATTCCCCATAGAGAGAGAAGGAATGATTGAAATGTATGAAAGGGTTGTTCGAAACTGACTTACTTTGGATGATAAGGCACGAGGACAATTTCCCGGTCCTTATTCTGTACCATGAAGTTTTGGAGGTAGTCCCTAGCAGTTTCACGCTCAAAGTCGTCGAGACTCAAGAAAGACTCGTGCATGTAGTACGGATCTGCCACACAGATTTCCGAGACTTCTTCACTGCTCATGACAGAGCTCATATGTAGCGCAAAAAGGCGGACGATTGTAAAATCGAGCCGCCTTGTCAGAAACATCTCAAAGATATGGTCAAACCGCAGGAAGAACACCTCCGCAGGCCGTGTCTCGATGTAGCACTTCCCCTCAGGCACACGAGCCGCGTATGTCGGATATCCTGGATCCTTTGAGGCTAGTAGGCTTTTCTTAGTCGACAGCACATGGTCGTGCAGTCTCCTGAGATCCCCTGATAGTGCCTCCAGTGGTTTCGGCGGTAGCATCGGCTCGCCCGTGAGATGGAACATGGCCGCACCTTTCATGGGTACACGCTCTTCAGAATGCATCGTTTGGCTGCTATGTGCTCTGGCTTGTTTGGAGGCAGCTATCTTCCCCGATCTCTTTCTCTCCTTTTTCTTGGGCACACCTTCTAGACCCTTCCTTAACCCCTGCCCAGTGTTTCCGGGCTAAGTACTGTACGACCCTCACGCTGGGATAGTTGAGCCTGTGTTGAGGCGGCATCTTCAGGCGTGTCCTGTGAGGATTTCATGAAGAGAGACTTTTTGCAATCCCTGCTACGACCTTCCTGCCCGGGCATATCATCCACATCCTCATTAGCAAGCTGATAGCCCGATTCATCATATGGTTGACTCATCAATTCTATGTCACAGTCATACGCGTTTGTATTGAGGAAATCCATAGGGTTGACCTCCATCTCATCATCCATTCTCTGTTCTACAGGACAAATTACATCAGCCAGCACTATTGCACCCCCTTCATCATGTCGTCCGCTGCTCTCACCCGGCACTACAGGAGCTGGTAATTGCGTAGGCGGGGTGGTGGTCTCCGCACATGCTTGTTGATGTGTGGTTATTGGTGTGCTCTCGGCCGGCTCCAGACGAATAAGATTCTTCGGCCATAGCAGCACCCAACCCTTGCAGCTTCCAATCCGCGGCGGGGTCTCGTCGTCCGCTCCCACATGCTGTACTGGAGGAGGCAAATCCTGGTGCCCCGATTTCACACTGGACAAGCTAACCTTGAAGTGCCCAGCAGGGATCGGCTGGTTGTGGAACGTGGGTTGCAAGGGGTCCATTATCATCCCCTTTCCCACGTCCACCTTCTGGCCTTTGATCAAGTAGAGTATGGTGCACGGGGTTTCTTTCGCCTGCAAACACATATGTCTGTGGCGTAAAACATCTGAAAGGCAACAAAAATGGAATATTATATATATATATATATATATATATATATATATATATATATATATATATATATATATATATATATATATATATATATATATATATATATATATGTTGGTGCGACATGTAATTACCGTGACGGCGTCGAGCTCAACCAAAGACGAAGGCCCACCAAGCGTGCCAGAGACTGAGGACGGGATGCTATGAGCGGGAGCGGCTGCGAGAGGAGGCCCAGTTGCGTGAGCAAGTGATGGTGCGATGGTGTTGTTGTTCATGGAGTTGCTCCCGACGAAACTGGGCAACGGGAAATCATGTACCGTCTTGTCTGGATTTTCCTTCGTCCAGTTGATGATAACTGGAACCAAGTTAGTAGCAAAATCATTTCTGCAGGCAGTTACAGCTGCATTGACTGCCTGCTGTAGCAACTCATATTTGTCCTCGGCTGCTTTTTTCGCGTCCTCATCTGCTTTTTTCTCGACCGCAAGCTTCACCTTCGCGTCGATGTCCGCCTGACTAAACTTCTTTTTCTGCTTCTTGGCCTCCGGGCCCTCGTTGTAAAACACCTTCCACGTGGTGCCATCTCCAGCGCCGTGCACACGACCATATTGCGGCCGCTGGCCCAAAGGGAGTCCCTTAAGTTCGTTCAAGGCCCGGTTGAGAGGGGTGTCCCACTTGGGCCTCATCGGAGAAGTAGGGTTTTCGGCTGCAAGCTGGTGTTGCTTCTCCAGTAGTCTAATCAATTTCCTCGTGATCTTGTCCGTGTAAAAAACCTTTTTCTCCTTGTCCTACTTGTAGCGGGCCCTGATGAAGTCATGCTCCAAGGGGTTGGTGAACTTCTCGAAGGGGTCTGGGAGACCCGCGGCTTCATGTTTCGCGTCCTCCTTATCCCATATGGGCCTTTTACCGAGGTAGCCACGGCTTCCGAGGCGATGCTTCCCCGTGTTCCTTTGCTGAAGGCTCTTGAATTTTGCAGCCTTAGCCTTGGCGTCCTCGATAGCGCAAGTGTCCTTGAACTTTTCGAACTCCTCTTCCGTAAGTGTCAGATTTTCCTCCAGAATCTTGGACAGGGGTTCCTCAGCCTCAATAGCTCATTTCACCCTCGATTTCCAAGAGGCCAAATCATTGCTGAACATGCCCATGGCGTGATTGTTAATCTTTTTCATCTTCGGATCATCCCACGGTTGTTCTATGTTATCATCCCGATCGGGGAACTTGAATCTCTTGTGCAACTTTGTTAGGAGCAACTGCGTCAAATGTTCTTTACTCCTTAAGTCATCATATTGATGCTCGCGCATTCCCGTAGGATGCATCCTACTTGGTTCCCATAGCACTTGCGAAGTTCTTCCGGCTCTAACGGCTCAAACTTGCCAGGTGCCATCTTTGTGATCACAAGTCGTCCAATCCCTAGTTTGTTAGGTTTTCGTATCCTCTGCTTCTTATGCCTCTTTTCGGTACCGGCATCGGCGCCGGTATCTTCCCCGGTGATACCTTCCCCACCGGTCTTGGCACCGCCATCGGTGCCGGCGCCGTCGGTGTCGGTGTCGGTGTCAGTACCATCATCGAGGTAGACCTGCAAACCTTGCTTAGCAGTCAAAAAGTCGAGGTAGTCTTGTTCACCCTCATAATCCATCTCGTCTGCATCTTGGTCAGAAGGCCCAGTTTCTTCGTTGTTCGACATGTTTCCTATGATTAAGTGTCCTCATTTATTTCTAAAAGTATGAATAAATGAGAAATGAGATAAAAAAGAAATCTATGTGCCAGCACTCGATATGCCAACTATGTAGCACAAATCATGCCTTTATTCACGGGAAATTTCGGCATGACCTTTGCTAAAAAATGGACATATCGAGCGCCTGAAATTCACCGGAATGGAAATGAATTAACATTCCGGCGTAACATAGGCAACTCGGATCATTTACCAAAACATGACATGTCCAAAACATGACATATCCACATATCACATGTCCAGTTCAAATTTGCATATAAATTCAGCAAATTTTGAAACCTATCTAAATTCATAACTAAATAGATAACCTAATTAACATAACTAAAACCTAAGTAAATTAACCCTAGCTAGCAGAGAGAGAGAAGGGGGGGGGTGGTTTACAGAGGGTGCAGGGCGAGGAGGCAGGCCCGACGACGGCCGAGGTTGGGAGGGGAGGAAGCAGAGGAGGGAGGCGAGGGCCGACGGGTCGGGGGCGAGCGCCGGCGCCGGGGGCGAGCGCGCCTGGGTCGGGGGCGGCGGGGTCGGGTGCGGCGGGGTCGGGGCGGCGGGGTCGGGGGCGAGCGCGCTGGGGTCGGGGCGAGCGCACCGAGGTCAGGGGCGGGCGCGGCGGTGCGACGGGGTCGGGAAAGAGAGAGTGGGGATTTGGGGGAAAAGAGGCGGGATGAAGCAGGGAGAGGGAGAATTTTGGGTTAAGTGGACGTAGCAGTAGCGCGTTTACACGAAACGTGCTACTACTACCTCGACTAGCTGTAGCAGTTTTCTACAGAAACCGCTACTGCTACCTTGACTAGCTGTAGCGATTTTCTGCAGAAACCGCTACTGCTACCTTGACTAGCTGTAGCTCTTTTTCACTAAAGCGCTGCTGCTATAACCAGTTTCCCTTTTTTCTTTTCCTCAGCATAATAGGAACATATATATTACATCATTGGACCCTTGCATAATAATGACTAAGTGTGTATACAAAATAGGAACATATATATATATATATTACATCATTGGACCCATGCATAATAATGGCTAATTAAGTGTGTATACAAAATAGGAACATATATATATATTACATCATTTGACCGATTCCTCAGCGCTGACGTTTTCGTTTTTGAGTCAGCTTCTTTCCCTTCTTGTTCGTCGAAGAATAATTGAGCCCCTCATTGTGACTTTGCCTTTTTCATGGAGTACGATTTTTCTTTGGTAATGTAGTATTGATTCTTCTTTTGACGTATACTTCATCATCATCGTCATCTTCCCTCATTGGGTTGCCGTACTGATCATAGTCTTCTTCGTTGGCGACTCCATCCATTCCAATGATGTTTATTTTGCCTTTCCTCATAACAACACGACTGGGATTGCATGGGTCGGTTATGAAGAAGCATTGTGTCATGTGCTTAGCATGTACCCATGGCTCGTTTTTTGCGATAGCGTTCACGGTAGCGCTCTTGGCGTCGGGTATAGTCATGGTAGTGAAAATCCGGCTTTCTCTTTCGACATTCTTAGCCCATCTAACACGGATCATCATCGGGTTGTGCAGTCCAGAGTAGTCAAGCTCCCAGATCTCCTCGACCCTTCCATAAAATCGTTCAGTTGCACCGTTGTCGCTGCCGGCCATGCATTCCATCGTCACCCCTGAGTTCTGATATTCATCAGTGTCCATATCTTTGGCCTCCGTGTAGAACGTGTATCCGTTGGTATCATATGCCTGATAGGTTACGAGGTTGGGCGAGGGGCCATGTACTAAGGCGTATATGAGCAATCCGTCCTTAGAGCCCTCCTCCGGGGGATTAGCAATAATATGCTCTTTGAACCAATGCAGGAAAGTGGAGTTGTGCTCTCTAGTAACTTCGGCGTCCGTCCTGCATACCCCCCGGTCACGATACTTCTTTGTGATAATTTCTTTGTGCAGTACCACGAAAGGATCTACCTCGTCTAGGTGTTGTAGCACTACCAAGTTTGCTCTGTCAAAAGTCGCTACATCGATCTGAGTATGCCACGTGCAGTTCCCTGCGACCGTTGCAGTGACTTTCTCCTTCGAGCCTCCCATCATGCTTGTTAACGGGCAAACCAACACTAACACCAGGCGGCTGGTCTGCGCCATATAGAAAATTCTCACAGAAAGAGATGCACTCTTGTGTCAAATAGCCTTGGATGATGCTTCCATCCGGACGGGACATGTTACGAACGAATCCTTTGATGATCCCATTCATCCTCTCAAACGGCATCATGTTGTGCAGGAATGACGGCCCCAGGTCTATTATGTCATCCACAATATGGACACACAGATGCACCATCACGTCAAAGAACGCGGGCAGGAAGTACATCTCAAGCTCATTCAGTATCACAACGATCTCTTCCTGTAGCCTTCGGAGCTGCTTCACACTGATCGACTTTCGAGAGATGACGTCAAAAAAGTTGCAGAGACCAATAAGCGTGTCACGGACGTGCTTGTCCATTATCCCTCTAAGGGCAACAGGTAATATCTGCGTCATCATCACATGACAGTCATGAGACTTCATCACGCTGAACCTTTTCTTGTCCGTGTCTAGAAATCTACTTATCTTGCCACAGTAACCGGAACTAACTTTGACTCCGGTAAGGAACTTAAAGAATTGATTGATCTCAGCCTGACTTAAGGTGAAGCAAGAAGGGGGGCAATAATCCTCATTCTTTATTTTCTTGCCCTTCTTCTCCCATGCCTCTGTCTCCGTCTCTGTCTCGTCTGACATTTTACGTGGCGGCATGTGCAGATCTACCCTAATTTCCAAATCTTGCAAGTCTTTTCTTGCCTTCGGCCCATCCTTGGTCTTATCCGGCATGTTCATCAGTGTTGCGAGCAAGCTCTCAAGGACATTCTTACAGATATGCATTTGATCAAGGCAATGAGGTGTATCGAGTTTGTGCTAGTACTCCAAGTCCTAGAACACAGACCTCATCTTCCATACCTTCAGCAGCGGCTCCGGCGCCTTTCTCATCGTCTTTCCCGGCGCGGGGCACTCCTTCCAGTTTTTCAATAGCTCATCGATTTCAGCACCGCTCCGCTTACGTGGAGGTCCTCGATGCTCAGCGTGACCATTGAATAGATCTCCATGGTTTCTCCACGGGTCGTCCTGTTCGAGCCATCTTCGATGCCCCATGTACACGATTTTCCCAGACCCGCCATATTTCCTTGACGTTAGCTGCTGAGACGTCGTATCATCCATGCACCGCGTGCATCCGCAATATCCATGGCACACCTGGTCTGCCACATATCCTTAACCAAGATAGTCGTGCACTGTCGTGATCAGCGCGGCTCTCATGTTGAAATACTCGCCTTTGCTGGCGTCCCATGTCTTGGCCGGTGTTTTCCATAACGTGTCTAACTCCTCCTGAAGTAGCCCCAGATACAAATTAATATTATTTCCTGGTTGTTTCGGCCCTTGAATAAGCATGCTCATGTGAATGTACTTCGATTTCATGCACAACCAGGGGGAGGTTGTACATCCATACAAACACGGGCCATGTGCTATGGTTGGTGCTCTGGTTGCCAAACGGATTCATGCCATCGGTACATGCACCAAGCACGATGTTCCTTGCATCACATTCAAAATACCGATAGAAGCTGTTCAACGCTCTCCACTGGCTTCCATCCTTGACGTGTCTCAGCTTCGGATCATCTCCATCATCGGGCTTCTTCCTCTCCGCGTGCCAGCACAATAGCTTTGCTTCCTTGGGATCTACAAAATACCTCTGGAGACGGGGAGTGATCGGTAAGTACCATACCACTTTCTGGGGACATTTCTTCCCGGCCTTCTTGTATCGAGAAGCATTGCACACCGGACAACTTGTTTTTTCCGCATGCTCCTTCCGGTAAATTATGCAATCGTTGATGCATGAATGGTATCTAACATGTGGCAGATCAAGAGGGCACACGATCTTCTTGGACTCATCAACACTACTAGGACATAGATTACCCTCAGGAAGAACATCCTTTAGGTACTTGAGATGCTCATCGAGGCTAGTGTCGGTCCATTTGTTTTTAGCCTTCGTCTTCAGCACTTGGAGCGTGAAACTCAAGCGGGTCACCTCAGGATTGCAACCATCATAAAATGGAGTGGTCGAGTCTACCACCAGTTGCTCTAGCTTAGCCTCCTCTCTAGAAGCAGCTCTCTCAGTACTCGTCTCCTTGCGAAGTAATGCTTGAACATGAGGGTCCCGCACGATTGAACTTAGTACCGACGAACTCTGCTGCGTGGAGTCCATGTCGTTCTCTCCGCCGCCATGTCAGGCCCCTTCTCCGCCGCCATGTCCAGCCTCTTCCCCGCCGCCATTATCGATCATCTCTTTGTCTTGCCCCATGTCATCATTGCCTGCCCCGTCGGCATCCTCAACATCGTCATCCTCATCTTCAGTTATCCACCGAGTATAGCCATCCATGAAACCAGTCATGAGCAGGTGCGCTTCGACACGACCATCGACATGGGGGTCAAGCCAAACTATTCCTTTGCATTTTCGACACGGACATAAAACCTCTGTCAGGTTATTTTCCTTCATGTCCTACACCGCCGACCGCAACCACCTGTCCACCATCGTTCCACTGACCATCGTGAACTCTACACGGTAATAATAAACAAATTAATTATAAAAATGCGTGCATTCATCAAAGTCAAGCAAAAATTCGGCATGACCTTCCTTAAAAGTAGGACATATATAGATCTAGAGTTTGCCCGGAATTCACCGAAACGGAAATAAATCGACATTTCGGCAAAACATAGGCAACTCAAATGCACAATTTGGCGTAAACTCATGCCACACACACAATTTCCATAAAAATATCACACACACATGCATAAACATATTTCCATTTTGCAAAAGGATGAAATATTAATCACACCTCTATCTCGAGATCGAGCACACGGTGGAGATGATGATGTAGGGAGGTCAAAAGTGCACAAAGCTCTTCTTGACAAAGAAAGATCTAGTTAGGGGGCAAATAGGTCACTTAACTAAATGCTACATCTACCTAGCTAGCTAATTTGGGAGGAGACAACTTCAACTAGTGGAGGGGGGAGGAAAAAGAGAAAGGAGATGAATTAATGGAGGTGGTGTAGTTATAGCTAGGAGTAATGAAGAGAGAGAAAGGTAGGTAGAAGAGGGAGAGTAATGGGGGGAGAAGTATTGAGGAAGAAGAAGAGTGAGAGAGGGAGGATGTGGGAGGGTAGGGGAAAGGGAGGAGAGGAGATGGGGAGGGGGAGGTGGAAAAGGTGGTGGGTCCTGCGTCTTAGCAGTAGCGCGGGAGAGAAAGCGCGCTGCTGCTAAGAGCGTAGCAACAGCGCGCTTTCCTGTCACGCGCTACTGCTAAACGGGCCAACCCTGTGCACATTTTCAAAATTAGCAGCAGCGAGGTGACAAAAAAGCGCGCTGCTACTATGGCATTAGCAGCAGCGCGCTCCCCGGCGCGCCACTACTGGTAAACTTATGTCGTTGTGTACTATCGGTGGATTTTTGTAGCAGCGCGGTTTAAGCGTCACGCGCTACTGCTAAGTTTGCACCAGTAGCGAGCTTTCCGTAGCCGCGCTGCTACTACTTAGCAGCAGCGCCTGTTTTTATGTCGCGCTGCTGCTAAGATTCTGTGTATAAGGTTTTCCCTAGTAGTGTCGTGGCTCCGGAACCAACCGATATGGAGGTCCCAATGCGGAGGACGGGAAGCAGCTGGATGACCGACTGCCAGAACTGGGACCCGCCCGACCGCTGGCAGAAGGCCAAGGGTTGACCACGCAGGTATTTGTTCCGGATGATGTCTAACCACAGACTGCCATGTCCCTGAGAGATGCGCCAGAGCCAGCGGGAAAGGAGGGCAATGTTCATGCGCTTAGAGCACATGATGGCAAGGCCTCCTTGGTCTCGAGGCTTGCAGATGTCGGGCCAACTAACCATATGATACTTCTGCCTGTTATTGTCTCCCGCCCAATAGAAGCGAGATGGAATTTTAGCAATCTCGTGATGGAGGGTCTCGTGGAGACTATAGAAGATCATAAGGAATATGAGGAGACTAGAGAGTGAGGAGCTGATGAGGATTGTCCGGGCCGCCTTCGAGAGCCATCGACCTTGCCATGGCTCTATTCGCGTTTGCAACTTGGAGACCATAGGGCGAAGGTCCGCCACAGTGAGCTGGGAGTCACTAATGGGCGTTCCCAAGTATGTTGTTGGGAAGGAGCCCATGCGACAGTTGAGGCGGTTGGCAATGCCGAGGGCCTCAGCCAGAGAGTAGCCCATCACCATCACATCGCTTTTGTCAAAGTTGATCTTGAGACCAGACATTTGCTGGAAGCAAAGGAGGAGGAATTTCAGCCTAGCGATGTCCGCATCCGAGCCTTCGACCATGATGATGGTGTCGTCAGCGTACTAGAGCAGGGAGATGCCAGTGCCACCGGTCAGGTGAGGGGTGATCCCACGAATATGACCAGCAGCCTTGGCCTTGTCCAGGATGGCCGCAAGAGCATCAACCACCATATTAAACAAGAACGGGGAAAAAGGGTCACCCTGTCTCACCCCACAGAATGTGGGGAAGTAGGGATCAATCTCCCTGTTGATGTTAACGACCGTGCTCCCACACGAAACCATCTGCATCACCCAAGTTACCCAACGGTCATCGAAGCCTTTTCGCAGAAGAACTTCTCGAAGGAAGGGCCAACTAACAGTGTCATAGGCCTTATGGAAGTCGATCTTCAAAAAGACCGCTTTGAGGTGCTTGGAGCGGACTTCATGGAGGACCAACACCCCATCCAGAATATACGGGCCTTGGATAAAAGCCGATTGGTTGGGGTGGGTAATACGGTCGGCAAGCAGGGTCACCCTATTGGCGTACCCTTTAGCAAGAATCCGGAAGATCACGTTAATCACCGTGATAGGGCGGAACTGGCGGATGCCAGAAGCACCAGGAACCTTGGGGATGAGCGAGATCGTCCCGTAGTTCAGGCGTCCGAGATCGATGGACCCGACGTAGAACTCGTCAAAGATAGCCATGATCTCTGGCTTAATCACATTCCAGAAGCTCTGGAAGAACTTAACTGGAAGACCATCCGGGCCAGGGGCCGAGGATGGGTTCATGCCCTTGATGGCCGCCCAGACTTCGTCCTCAGAGAAGGGGGCCGTAAGGGCCGCGTTCTCAGATGCGGAGACAAGTTGGCGACCAGACCAATAGTCCTGGGCAAGGGATAAGCCGCTCCGAGGAGCGACGGTGAAGAAGGACCTATAGAAGCCGTCGACGTGGGACCTAATGTCCCGAGGGGATTGCAGGAGAACCGAGCCATCCCAAAGAAGGGGGATGGTGTTGCGCCTGCGACGACCATTCGCGATGGCTTGGAAGTAAGCCGTATTCACGTCACCCTTCAGGACCCATTTCTGAGCACCGCGCAACCGCCAGTAAGCCTCTTCATCCGTGTAGATGATAGAAAGCTGGTCCTCCAAGTCGTAGCAGGAAAGCCACTCCTCGGGGGAGAGGCCGTGTGCGTCGGCCCGAAGATCCAGGGCTTGGATCGCGGACAGAAGAGCCTTCTTACGCTCGCGGAGGTTGCGCCCCAGGTTGGCGCCCCATCCTTTCATGAACTGTCGGCCCCGTTTGGCGCAGCTGTGCCAGGAGTCGACAGCAGAAGGAGGGCGAGCAGGGGACAGGGAGAGAGCCCGAGTCCCCACCCACCGGGCACCGACCGCGTCAATGAAGCCAGGTTGGGACAACCAAAAAGTCTCAAACCGGAAGCGGGGGGGAACCGGGGGGCGTTCATCAGCAGAAAAGAGAAGGAGGGGGACGTGGTCAGATCCAATCCGGGTGATGGCCCGAAGGGAAGCGAGGGAGCAGTGGAGGTCCCATTCTGGGGAAACTAGGACCCGGTCCAGAACGGACTGGGTCGGGGCAGCCTGACGGTTGGTCCAAGTGAACCTGGCACCAACCCGGTCGATCTCACGGAGGCCAAGATCAGCAATGCAGTCGTTGAACATTTGCATAAGGCCGAAGTTGACGTTGGCATTGCTCTTGTCCTCCGCGCACCTAAGGAGGTTAAAATCACCCCCTACCACAACAGGCAGCGATGCCGTCGACACCTTCCGGTGAAGCTCCTCGAGGAAGGAAGCAGATCGGCTGTGATCGGAAAGACCGTAGACAATAATGACCTCCCACTTGAAGTTCAGGGAGCGCTTGAAAAGCTCCATGCTAACGAAGAACTGGCCCCGGTCCATACTACCCACCTTGAATGTGGCATCCTTCACACCTAACAGGATGCCACCAGAATGGCCCGCGGTCCCACTAGACGGGAGCCAATGCCAGGCGAAAAGGTGGGAGCTCAGGCGGTCAAGCTCCGGAAGGGAGAACTCCGTACGCATGGTCTCTTGGATGGCCACAATGTCAATGTGTTCGTCACGAATGTACTCGATGAGTTGGCGGCGGCGGCCCTTATGGCCGAAACCGCGGATGTTCCAGAAGAGGGCACGCATCACGCAGCCATTGAGGGGCTGCTTGACCCCAGGACACGAGATGCACTTTGCGCGCGAAGAGCAGCCGTCCGAGATCGGGTACGACCCCGAAGCTTGATAACGGACAGGGGGGATTCCACCGATCCGATGAGGAGGAGGCGGTCTTGAGTCCACTGACTCGGACGATGAGTCAGGGGGCAGGAGCAGGGCTACTCTAGTTGCAGCCAGCCTACCATCGAGGATCTCGCGGGCCCTAATGGCCTTGATCTGGGCTAAGGGGGAGCCGACCTCCCCCCTAAATATGATCGCGGAGTCAGTCGCGATCTTCACAAGGTTCCCAAGAGGGATTGACTCTAGAGCAGAGAAGGAACAAGTAGCTGCCGAGGGAGGGACTGAAGGGGTACCTGGCTCCAGGTTCCGTGCAGCGGCACGAAGCTCAGCCTGCTCACGGATGGGCAGCATCGGGCAGCCCCACGGGCGCGCCGCGTCCAGCCGAGCACTCCGACGAGAGGCGGTCGCCGGAGAGGAGGCCGAACGGGGGCGCCGAGGGAAGGCCACGGCGCGAGGAGGCGGAGGGGGAGCAGCCAGGGGGTGAACACCTGGGACTCCTGATCCAAGCCAGAGCCCGCAGCGGGGAGAGTCTGAAGAGCCGGGGTCGGAGAAGAAGGCGGCGATGGCATCAGTGTCGGGGAAGGCGGAGGTGAGGCCGAGTCGATGACGAGATCCGTCCGGGCCCCAAGAGGGGTCGAGGACGACCGGGGCGCCGTGGCCGGAGATGGCGAGGCGGCCAGCTGGGCGACAGCGGGGGTGGCGTCGATGGGGAGGTCAGAGACGGCCCCCCGCCACCGCCGAGCGGGGAGGGCGGGTCCAGGGACACCGACCCGAAAGGGGCGATGCCCATGTCCAGGACCGGCCCGGTGGGGGCGGCGGAGACCGGGGAGCGCGGCGAGGAAGCGGGGCAGACGACCAGGCCCACACTGGAAGCATCGCTGGCGGCAGGAGACACGGCCACCGGGTCGAGTGGGGCCCGAGGGAGGGGGCCGTCGCGACCTGGCGTCCATGTCCCGCGTCGGCCATGGGTGAAGGCGATCGGGACTGCGACCTGGAGGGTGAGTCATCCGAGCCCTCACCATCCTCGGACCTGCGGGAGCGGGGGTGGTGTCTGCCGTGATAGTCCCTCCCGGCACCCGGGTTACCGCCAGGAGGCCCATCGTCGGTGAAGCGAGGACGACCAACGTGGTTGGGAGGCTCGAGGGCGATGTGGAGGTCGTATCCCAGGTCGTTGAAGAAAACACGGACGGTGACGTGGAGCTTGGAGGAGTCTAGACACTTGACCTTGACTCGGACCTCTTCCTCCTTGCGGAGGGAGAGCTCGTCGACCACCACCACCTTGCCCAGGATCCGGGACATCTAGCGGATGACGAGCTCGGACCGGGCGATGTCAGGGAGGCCCCCACGGGGAGCCAAGCGGTGTCTAGGACAGCCACCGAGGGGGCGTCGAGGACCGGCTCGGTGATGTCGACGACGAGCTGGTTGAGGGCGAGGGTGATCCGGCCACTACGAGTGGCGTAGCCGTAACTGATGGTGTCGGGGAAGATGACGGTGAAGATGTGGCCAGAAGTGGGAGTGACCGCACAGTCCCACTGGCGACGGTAGAGGTGGTTGAGCTCAGCCTCGATCATCTCCGGGGATGCCACCCCGTCGACCACCGTAATGATCGCCTGAAGGGAGGGGTGGGCGGGGGGAGATCCTGGACCTCGAGATGGAAGAACCCAAGCCCCTCGATGTCGTGGCCGTACATCATGAGCTCAGACGTCACCGGGCGGTCTGGGCACAGGAGAGCCGGATGACCAGGATCCGAGCAAATGTAGTAGCACTGGGGGTTGACGCAGTTGACTTGCGAGTGACCCGGCACCCCGTGGTTGAAACACGGGGGGCGAGGGAGGTTGGAGACGGGACCCGGGGCTTCGGAGGTGCCCGGAGCCGAGGTCGGAGGGGCGGCCGGGTTGCCACAGTCGTGGCCTCGATGCTTCTTTTTCTTGGCAGGGCCTTGGCGGCCGCGAGCGGGAGCGCCGCCCGAGGTGGCAGCCAAGGCAGGAGCCGAAGGGTCGGTGGCGTGAGGTGGCACGTACTTCCGGGAGGCCGGCACGATGGCCGGGGGTTGGGCGCGGGGGGACAGGGGGCACGCAGCACGAGACGGAGATGGTCTGCGGCCCCGACGAGGAGGCGAGAAGGGCGAACGGCGACGCGGGCGCCAGTCCCCTGAGGTGGCTGGACAAGGGGAGCGGGAGCGCCCCCGCGTCTTGCGACGAGCGGGGGAACGGCGGTCGTCCCGGCGACCTTCGCGGAGCTCGTGGAGCTCGCGCCGGAGCTCCTCCTCGCGGCGGAGGGCGTCGGGGGAGGGACGGGGAGGGTCGCGATGGTCGTCCGAGCGACGCTTGGGCCGGGGCGCCCCGTCCTCCCAGTCACGCGGCATGGCCGGGCGCGAAGAGGGAGGGGGAGACGCGGAGGAGTGGGAGGGACGGCCGCCGAAGAGCTCGAGGGAGGGGTGAGGTCGGGGCGAGCAGCAACCGACGAGGCGGCGGGGGGGGGGGAGGGAATGAGGAGCACGGGCAACCTCCTGGGATCCAGATTGATCGCCCTAGGGGAGTGGGCCTAGGGCACGGGCGTGGCCCAGGAGGGGTCAGCCGGCCCAGCTGGGGGGGCGCGGGCCCAGGAGAGGGGAAGACCGGTTGGGCTGGCGCGCGGCCCAAGATGCCAAGGCCCAACGGGCCACAGCCCAGCAGGCGGGCGGCAGGCGCGACCCGTAGGGTTTCCCCCTGGGGCGCGGCGCCTACCATCGCCGCCGCCGCCGTGACCGAGGAGGGGGGCAGGGGCGCAATCCGACGGGAGAAGCCGACGCGGAGGCATAGAGTGGAGGAGCCAAACGAGGCTATGAAGGGGCGGAACGGCTTCGAGCGGGCGGGCGGGGCCGCGGAAGGCAGGACGCGACGCGCCGCGGGCAGCAACGGGGACAACTCTGGCGGGCCGCAATCAGCCGGACGACGCCAGGACGAACCTGCGCCGCCCCGTTCGGAGCGGCCGACCACACCCCAAGACCGGAGGCGCCGACGGCGAGCTCCACCAGCCCCCAAGGACGCTCCTTGTAGCCCGGACGCCCGAGACGAGCTCGAGGGCGAGGTCTGCGCATGCGGCGGCTGCGAGCCGGCGACCGAACCCCGCACGCGGGGGGCTGGGTTACCGGCCTGGCAGGACCGCGCAGCGCGACGGGGCATGGAGGCCAGGGGAGGGGAGGCGTCGGCCGGGAGGAAGGGTGGATCGTCGGCGCAGTCCGCCCAACGGAAGCTTGGAGCCGCAGCCGGGGCAGGCGAGGGTGACCGCGGGGCGGGGGCATCGCCAGGGGTCGTCGGGGCGGGAAGGGCCGGCGAGGCGGCGGGGGATGCGGGCGACGGGGCGGCTCCGGAGCATGGGGGGGGGGGGGTGGCGGCGACGGCCACCAGCGCGGGGAGGGGCGGGGCGCCAGCGCCATCGCCAGAGCCCGAGAGCGTCGCCATCTTGACAGATTCCAATGTCTCCTTTTAACTGGCCGATGACTAAATTTAGCAGGAAAAAACAGCGAAGATAAAAATGAATTTGGAGATGCGAGGAATCGAACCCCATGCCTCTACTCCGCATTGATTAGCGCTCTACCAATTGAGCTACATCCCCTTTCACATGCATTGCATTAATTCAAGCAAATAATATTTATTAACTAACTGCAATCAAGAAAAATACTCGTCATAAATATATATATCCCAAGAAAAGCGTGAGTTTGTTTTCATGCAGGCGTGAAAGCTATATATGCACCATGCCATTGAGCAGGCTGTACTTAAACTAGTTTCTTCCTATAGCAAACAAAACAGTCAGCCGAGACATGGCGACACATGGCTAGTTTAGCCAGCGAAGCGCACAAACTAAGTCAATTTGTGTGCTCGCTACTATCGATACACAAAAGCATTTTAATTGTCAACTGATCACAGAAGATCAGGATGGGTATAAAGCTCCCATAAAAAAAGGCTCGGTACAACACAAACGGTGACATCGCTTAGGGCATGTACATCAGTACAGACGCATACTAAAAGGCACCCCAGGCTGTCCGTTAGACCAGCTGTAGTACTCTAACCGTGAACGTCTACCCAGCCCACAACATACACACGATCCGGCCTATGACTAGCGACATACTCAATACAATGGAAAACAAGCCGTCTGTAGGCAGCGTTTTACACGGGAATAGACCGTCATTATTTATGCAGACATGCTAGACAGTTTTCTCCTTTCTCTCACCCACACGTCATTCATTTTCTTACATGGCTCTCCTTACAGGGGGAGGTCCGTCCCAAGGGTGACGGTTGGTTTAGGTCCTGCGACTGGGGAGGTGATCTAGGGTTTTGCCGTCGCTGCAAACACTAGTCCTCCTCTCTGCCGCCGTCCTAGTTGTTTGCCCGCGTTTCACCGCTCGGGGTTTGTAGTTCTCTCATCGCCCAAGGTTCGTGCCCCGTCGTAAACCCCACCAAAAGCCTTTCGTGTGGTCTAGGGCACACGATCGTAAGACACCTGGTTTCGTCCCTAGGGGTTCTTGGATCTGTTGGTTGAAAATCGGCGGTGTGATGGAGAAGGTGGAGGGCTTGCTGCAAGGTCTGAAGCTTTCGAAGAAGGAGAAGACTGGGGTCAAGATTGGGTGGAAGGGATGTGGGAAGATGGGAGTGGTGGAGCCGCAAGCCCTAGCAAAGCTCTTATCGGAGAAACCTGTTTTTGTGGGGGCAATGGCGGAAACCCTGGGCCGGATCTGGTGCCCGATCAAGGGGCTGGATTGCAAGGAGGTGGGCGAGAACACGTTCATGTTCACGTTTGGGCAGGAGTCGGGCAAGGTAATGGCGCTAGATAATGGTCCCTGGGAGTTTGGCAATGATATGCTGGTAGTGGAGGATTTTGTGCCCATGAAACGCGTGGAGGATTATACTTTTGAAACTGTCCCGATCTGGGTGAGGATCCTGAGATTACCACTTGGCATGATGTGTCGGGAAGCAGGGGAGGCCATTGGGAAGTTAATTGGTGAAGTTCTGGAGGTGGAAGCTAGGCCAGATGGGCGGGCTATGGGAAAGTTCATGCGCGTAAAAGTTAGAATGAACATAAAGAATCCTCTAATGAGGGGTTTTACCTTGGATGAGGAAGATGAGAGTACTGATAGAGAAACAGACGGCAAACCGACTGCGAGAGAGGAAGACAAGAATTGGTGCCCATTTATGTATGAATATCTCTCGGATTTTTGCTATGTCTGTGGCATCATTGGCCATGTGGACAGCGCCTGTGCAGTGAAGTTGAAGCCGGGTGAGAAAAGGCAGTTTGGTCCATGGCTGAGGGCCTTCCTGCCGCGCCGGAGCAATGGAGACAATAGGGGAAAATGGGGGAAGGAAGGATGATCAAGAATGGCAGAAGCTCGAGCAGTAGAGGAATGGGGTCATGGGAAGGTCGATCGCTTTCGGCTAGTGATGCTCCTTCGTGGCGCAAGCAGTCAAAGAGCTGGGGGACAGGGAGGTTGAGAAGGAGGGGAGGTCAGGAGGTTACTAGCCCTTTGAAGAAGGGGGCTGAGCTAGTGCAGCATAAGAGCAGGAGGAATGGGGTGGCCTTGCAGCTCACATATGATGAGGCGACAGGGCAGGGTGCTAATAAAATAAAGGAGGTGGAGGGGGTGGGAGGGCATGTCATGCACAATCCGGTGGATACAGGTGGGCAGAGTGAGCCGCAGGGTTTTGGCGATAGTGGTGGTGCTAATACCGAGGCCATGCAGACGTCAAATGCCATGCAGGTTGATGTGGTCCACGTAAACGCTGCTGAAATGACCATAGTAGGGCAGAAAGAGAAGAGTATGAGGTCAGGGAGTGGAGTATCTAATCTTGGGGGGACTTACAAGAAGATTGGGAGGGAAGGGAGGCCAGGAGAGAGGAAGGGGGTCCAGGGAGAGGAGCATGGTAATATTCTGGGGCTCAAGAGGAGTGGGGAGGGGTTTGATAGGGAGGGGGTGGAGGAGTTGAAGAAGCTGAAGCATGGGGAGGAGTTTGCGCAGCATGTGCAGAGACAAGAGGAGGACGCGGGGCTGCCGGGACAGCCCTGCGAGGAGAAATGAAGGTTGTGGCGTGGAACTGCCGGGGTTTGGGGAATGGCCCGACAGTTCGGGGACTTCTGGAGCTCCAGAAGGAGGAGGACCCCGACATCTTGTTCTTATCAGAGACTAAACTGGACAGGGGGAGGATGGAGAGATTTCGAGACAAATTAGGCCTGCGTCATGTGGCGGTACAAAATAATAAAGGAAAGAGTGGTGGTTTAGCGTTGTTTTGGCGTCGAGGAATAAATGTTACTGTGCGATGGATGGGGCGTATGCACATTGATGCAGTGGTGGAAGAGGAAGATGGTTTCAAATGGAGACTTATAGGCATATATGGCGAATCCCACACGGAGAAGAAGAGCGAGACATGGCGGCTACTCCGTACACTTCATCACCAATTTCAGCTCTCGTGGGTGTGCTTAGGCGATTTTAATGAAATCCTTTTTAACCATGAGAAGCAAGGTGGTGTGCCTAGGGCCCATAAGGCCATGCAGAACTTCCGTGATGCACTTGATGATTGTAATTTGCATGACCTCGGTTTCGAGGGAGACATTTTTACGTGGAGGACTAAAAATTACCGTGTTGATGGGTATATTTGAGAACGGCTCGATCGGGTGGTTGCTACGCCTAATTGGTGTGCAAGGTTTCCAGCCTACAAGGTTGCTAATGGGGACCCAAAGAAATCTGATCATAGGCCTGTTACGTTGGTGTTGGATGGCTGCTCACGCCCTTGGAGACAACGGCAGGGAGGTGTGCGCTTTAAACGCTTTGAAGCACGGTGGCTTTTGGAGGAAAATTGTGACAATATTGTAAAAGATGCCTGGGAGGATGGCAACGACCTTAATGTGAAGGATAAGTTAAGAAAGGTCGTCGAAACTTTGAACACCTGGAGTAGGGAGGTCCTTGGAGATTTGGGGAAGAGGATTAAGAAGTTGAAAAGCGAGTTGGAGGCGGTCCAAAGGGAGCAGATTTCAGATAGCCAGGTGTGTAGGGAGCAAACTTTAAGCTTCAAGCTGGAGCGGTTGGAGGAGCAACATGATCTCGTGTGAAAACAACGTGCCCATGTGAACTGGCTAGTATATGGAGACCGGAACACAAAATATTTCCAGGCTTACGCCTCAGAGAGAAGGAAGAAGAACACTATACATAAGCTGAGGTGGGAGGATGGAGTGGAGGTAGAAGGAGAGGAGGCCATTAAGGATCTCATCACTAACTATTTTTCTGCCCTATTTACCCCCATGGCAGGTGCGGAAGCAAATGAAACTCTGAACCATATTGCCCCAAAGGTGACTAGCCAGATGAATGACTTTCTTACTACGGAGTTCACCGAGCAGGAAGTCAAACAGGCCCTGGATGAGATTGGGGATCTCAAGGCTCCTGGTATGGATGGTCTCCCGGCTCTCTTCTATAAGCATTATTGGCAGTTGGTTGGTGCTGATGTGACACGAGAGGTTTTACGTGTGTTGCGAGGTGGCAGTATACCGGAGGGATGGAACAATACCATGGTGGTATTAATCCCAAAGGTTCAGAACCCCGAGAGACTGAAGGATCTTCGCCCTATTAGTCTCTGCAACGTGGTGTATAAACTCGTGTCCAAAGTTCTGGCAAACAGGCTAAAGTGCATCCTTGGAGAGATCATATCACCAAATCAGAGTGCCTTTGTACCTGGGAGGTTAATCTCAGACAACACTATCCTAGCGTACGAGATGACACACTTTTTAAAGAGGAAGAGAACGGGCAGTGCTTGCTATGCTGCTTTGAAACTTGACATGAGCAAAGCAAATGATCGCGTGGAATGGGGTTTTCTTGAGAAAGTCATGAAGCAATTGGGCTTTGCAGAAGCGTTCATTGACCTGATTAGTAAGTGTATCCGGACAGTCAAATTTCAGTTCCAGGTGAATGGGTCTGTTACGGATGAGGTGGTTCCGGGGAGGGGCCTCCGCCAAGGGGATTCGATCTCGCCATATCTATTCCTGATCTGTGCGGAGGCTTTATCTGCTCTACTGCAGCATGCCGAGCAAGAGGGATACATCAAGGGTATCCAACTGGCACCGACAGCACCCTCCATCAGCCACCTCCTGTTTGCGGATGACTCCCTTCTGTTGATAGAGGCTACCCCTGAGAGTGTCAATGCGGTCAACGAGATCTTGCAGGTGTATGAGAGTGGGTCGGGTCAGGTGATTAATAGGGATAAATCAGCCGTCATGTTCAGCAAAAACACTTCATATACAAAGAAGCAGACCCTTCTCGGTCTGCTGGGCCTCCAGTCAGAAAGCTTGAACGGAAAAATATTTGGGCTTGCCAAGCTATGTTGGCCAATCTAGACAGAAATGCTTTGAGTATTTGAGAGAAAGGATTTGGGAAATTCTCAAAGGTTGGAAGATAAAGCTTCTGTCTAAAGCAGCCAAAGAAATTCTGATAAAGGCAATTATCCAAGCGGTTCCCACCTATGCTATGGCATGTTTTGATCTAACGAAAGAGCTCTGTGAAAGTATTAGTAAGATGGTTTGTGACTTTTGGTGGGCCAACCAGGAGGAGGAACGAAAACACAAGTGGGTTAGCTGGGATAAGATGTGCTTGCCAAAGGAGCAGGGAGGCCTTGGGTTCAGGGATCTCTACTCGTTCAATGTGGCAATGCTAGCAAGGCAAGTGTGGTGTCTGTTGCAAACTCCCGAATCGCTGTGTGCTCGGGTCCTGCAAGCGAAGTACTACCCGTCCGGTGATATCTTCAGAGCACAGGCCCAGCCGGGAATAAGCTATGTCTGGCGGAGCATTCTAAAGGGAGTTGAGGTCGTCCGCGCGGGCATGATTTGGAGAGTTGGATCAGGGGAGAGTATTCACATCTGGCAGGACCCTTGGCTACCATCTAACGATACTAGAAGGCCGAGTACGCTCCAAGGTGGACACCTTTTGACTCGTGTTTCCGAACTCATTGATCCAGCAACGAATCAATGGGATACCCAACTAGTGACACATACTTTTACCCCAGTGGATGCTGCTACAATTCTTGCGATCCCAATATGTGAACAGTATGATGATTTCATTGCCTGGCACTTTGACAAGAAGGGGCTCTTCTCTGTTAGGTCTGCTTACATGGTTTATACCAGCCTACAAGCGCAACAGAACACACGCCAAGTGGGGGAGAGCATAGCGGGCAGTCAACATATGGAGAGTTTCTGGAAAAACTTGTGGAAGACCAGATGCCCAGGCAGAGTCCACCACTTCATATGGCGCCTGGCTCACAACAGTCACCCTTTTCTCCGGAACGTAGAGCGTATTGGGGTGTAGTTGGATACGCGGTGTTTGCTGTGCCATAGGGTCCCGGAGGACGGGGGCCATCTATTTCTGCGCTGCAAGGAGGTGAAGAAGATGTGGAGGGGTTGTGGCTTGGAAAGGTTGCGGCTGGAATTCCTGGTTGCACAAACACCACAAGCTTTGCTTCAAATGGCGCTCAAATTGCCGGAGGAATCCCTCCTAATGGTGGTCTCTCTTCTTTGGTCATGGTGGACGGAGAGAAACAAAGCAAACCACAAGGAAAAGAGGCTGTCCGAGGAGGGATTTGTTGCGAAGGTGAGGCATGATGTCACGGAATGGAGGGAATTCCTAGGGCCCAAGGCAAAGGAGAAACGTGTAAACGTTTGCCGTTGGATGCCGCCACCAATCGATGTGGTGAAGCTAAACTTCAATGCGTCTTTCCATGCTACGACGGGAGAGGGCGGCTGGGGCGTCATAGCTCGGGGAAGCGATGGTGGAATCATCTTGGCTGCGGCAGGCTCCTTCACGAATCTGCAGGATGCGATTCAGGCTGAAGCCCATGCACTTTTGAAAGCTATACACCTCACGGACCAACTTGGTATGGGGCGAGTCATTTTTGAAATGGACTGCCTTCCCCTCCATCAGGCGATTACCTCCACATATCGTCAGACCGCGGCGCTCTTGGGGTGCTGTTCAGAGAAGCAAAGTACAAGCTGCAACTTGAATTCATAGAACAAAGTGTTCTCTTCTGTCCTAGATCTTGTAATGGCCCAGCGCATGTGCTGGCTGCCTATGACTATCGGAACTTCCTTGACGGCCAAAATGTCTAGCTGTCAGGTTTTCCCAGCGTTGTAACCCGTGCCGTGGCCGCCGATCTGTCTGGCCCACCGTAATCTCATGGAATGCAAGGTGTTCCAAGGTCAAAAAAAACGTCGGAGCTTCTCCTATCGACCCAGTTGACGATGCAATCAGCAGTCCATGCAGCGTCACGTAGTGTTCTTTCTTGCCGCCTAATTTTTTAATTTTTGCAGGAAAAGGAAAAGCGATAAATAAAAAACCCAATGGAGATGCAAGGTATCGATCCCCGTGCCTCTATCCAACATAGATTAGCGCTCTACCAATTGAGCTACATCCCCGTTAATATGCATTGCATTAATTTTTGGTTTTTATATTTATTAATTAATTACTTGCAATCAGGAAAAATATTTATATCTAGGTCCAGCAATTTTGTTGTTTTAATTCAGTGATTAGTTAAACAAAAATGATATTCTTATGTAAAACTCCTACTCTGGTAGGTTTTGGCCTTTTATCCTTCTTACCATTCTTACCCATGTTCCTTTCAGGCTTGCTATGTCTGGTATATATGTGTTGGTACAATTGAGTTCCCCGAGAGTTTTGGAGATTGTTGGATAGAAATAGCGAGGCACTAATGTGTTTGCTAGTACACAGAGAGATTAGTGGTGGTGCAGAAATCATTCAGTATCCTTAGTAGAGTTACTAGAATGGCTAGAAGTTTTAGATCGGAGGGCACACTGTGGTTTTACCCAGGTTCGGGCCTCCGCTAATGAGTAATGCCCTACATCCTTCTTGTTGTTGTCATTCATGGTGGGTATACCTCGTGCGAGGGATTACAAGGGATTATGTGTGAAGTCCTACCGAGAGTTGAGTTCTAATGAGAACCCTCTAGCCTCCCCTTATATACACGATGGAGACTAGGGTTTTACTCCCTCTGTAAACAAATATAAGAGTGTTTAGATAACTAAAATAGTGATCTAAACGCTCTTATATTTCTTTACAGAGGGAGTACAAAGGAGACATGTGATCTACGTGACCAAGATGATCCAGGGACGTATATCCTTTCTGTCGGGCTCCTTCCAGTCGTCGGTACTTGGTGGGCCTTCTAGACCCTTAGGCAGGCCTGCTGCTGATCTCAGGCCTCGATTCAATTTTTGGATTTATTGTCCGGCTGTAAGCGTATACACTTGTACTTTACCGGGCTCCAACAAAATCACGGTATCAAGTTGTATTTATTTTCCGGGTGTAACCATCGCTTGGCTGCTGGGTCAAAAATCACTAATATTTTCAGTTGTGAGCAGTACCTACGCAAGCCAGCCAGCTGCGGGAGGGTGATAATACGGAATAACGTCGAGGTGGCGTCTCAGGCCAACTCCACCGCAGAACCCCATCTTGTCCGGCTTTATCCGTATGGGACAAAATCTGGCCCAGCGGGCACACCCAAACGGACAAGCACGTCCGTTCGCGTCCGCTTTTGTCCGGCTCAACCCCAAATCTAGACCAAACTTGAGTCACAAATGCCCCCGAACGGACAGAAAATGGACGCTCTTCTCGTCTCTCTCGTCCACTCCCGTCCGCCCCTGTTCGCCCTCTGGCCCACAAATCAGTGAGACAAGAGCGAGACGCGGCCAGCGGCGATGCCACCGGCGCAGTACGCGGCGAGCTGGGGTCGGGGCGGGCGCGCGTGCGCGACCGGGCCGCGGCGAGCTAGGTCAGGGCGGGCGAGCGCCCGGGCCGCACGGCGAACTCGGGGCGAGGCGGCGGCGCACGCGGGGCGGCACGGCGAGCTCGGGCGGAGCGGTGACGCGCGCGGACAGGGCAGGGGTGCGTGCGCGTGGCACGGCAAGCTCGGGTCGAGGAAGAGTGGGATTTGCTGGGGCGACGCAGGGCATTTGCGGCGGCGAGGCAGAGCGGGACGGGGGTGAGGTAGAGCGGGGTGGGCCAGGGCGTGCCGGCGGCGAGGTAGAGCAGGATGGGGCGGGGTGGCGCAGGCGTGCCGGAGGCGAGGCAAAGCGAGACGGGGCGGGGCGGTGCGTGCTGGCGAGTAGCGGGGGCGCGCGGGACGCAGAGCGGGGGCGCGCGGGACGCAGAGCGGGGGCGGGGGCGTGTGCGGCACCGCGGCTCGGCGCTGCTCGGGGCGAGCACGGGCGCAAGGCGGCGTCAGGCGCAGGGCGGCGGCGGGCGCGAGGCGGCACGGCGAGCTCGGCGCGGCTCGAGGCGAGCGCACGCGCGAGACGGCGGCGGGCGCGGGGCCGCGGCGGGCTCGGAGCGGACGCGGGCGAGCTCGACGCGGCGCGCGGCTGGACGCGAGCGACCTCAAGGTGAATACGGCGAGCTATGCGTGTCAACAGCGGCGAGGCGTGCGCTGGGAGGCGCTGCAGAAAGCCGGGGCAAGCCGTTTGGGACAAAATCTGGCCCTGCAGCGTTGGGTGGGGATGCACCCATCGTCTGACCGCCTCCGGACGTCCGCCGAATCGCACCCCAAATGGACGAAAGCGGACGTCCGGATGGGGTCTTGCGGTGGAGTTGGCCTCATTACTAGAGGTAAGCAGTGTGCCCTCTGCCCTGTGGTTGAGGTATGAAGCGGTTCTCATGGCAGTGATACAGGGTGTGGTGGTGTCATCTGCTGGAGGCGGCGGCATGCGTGGACTGGGAGGAAACCGGGGCAGGGTGGGCTCATGGTGGTGAAAAGGATGACGAAGCGGAAAATCACTACAACACAGTTGTCAATAGAAGGCATTTTGGTGAGGGCATCTCTATAAATGCCTCCAAACTGTATATAAGAAGGCATATCTGAAAAATGCCTCCGATTGGATGAAGCTTTTAAGGCATCTTTTGAAATTGCCACAAAACAGACATATTGAGGCGTTTCTGAAAATACCTCCGGCTAGATTTCGAGGCATTTCTGATAAATGCCTGCGATCGATACCCTTTCGAGGCATTTTCTTCAAATCGCCTCAACGCCGGCCACGCGTACAGAGCCGGTGCGGCAGATTTCTGTGGCGCATGTTTTCACGGTTGGCTGCAGGGCTGTCCGCCGCGCAAAAGGGACTCGACGGGGCAGGACGGTCGCTCAAGCGAGAGTAGGCGCGGAGCAGCTGTGGCCATGTATGAGAAATGCACTTGGTTCAAACTCTAGTTTCCGTCGCCGTCTTAGTGCGTAGCTGATGTGCTTACCGGCCGCCGGCAATGCGTGAGTTGATTACCGAGCCGGCGATGGCCGATGCATGAGTTGCATGGCTTTAGGATTCAGTCGATTTCGTGGTGTAGTGATACAGTGCGCATCAATATTCTCCATGTAGACTGCTCGTGCGAGAGCTCACACTTCAACCAGTTTAGTCCCATACCGGTTAACGAATGAAAGTTGGACCAGCTTATAATACTAGGAAACATGCCGACTCTTTCAAAGATCACAGCGATTGGCTAATGGGCTTGGATTAGTAAGTTGGATTTGATTCGATTAGTTATAACAGAATTAGAATTAGAATTAAGTAGAATAGACAGCAAACAGCCCGACACGTGGCCATGGTGGGCTCGCGGGCCATTCGGAATCCAGCGACTCTCAGCTGGATTTTTGCAGCGTTTTCTGAAAACGCTCCCCATACGATGGAGCATTCGAGGCATTTTCAGAATGCCGCTGAACGACCGACCTTTCGAGTGCTGTATCGGATACCGGCGTGTGACTGTGGTAATTTGGAATGTAAGTGTAATTATTACAACCAAAAATTACTACCCAACCATCTAATTAAGGGTCACCCAGTTTTTTTGCGGGCGGGTTTCTTGTACTGACGTATTCTTTTTGTTTTTCAAGAAAACTTCTGATGTATTTATCTTTGATTATGGTTTACAATGAAGATACGAAATAATAAAAATTATTTTAAATTCGTAGACCATCAAGCGACGACTACATGCATTGGAGTGAGCTGAAGCCGTGCCGTTGTCAATGTTTCCCCCTCGCTGGAGCCGGACAAATTTTTTTGTAGCACGCATCAGAAAGTCGTCATGCAAAGCCTCCATAGGAACAATGTAACAGAACAACAACCGCCGTCGATGAAGAGGAGCGTAGATCAAAACGGTTCAATCTGAAGACACTCAAACATAGACGGATGACGACTAGATCCAAACAAATTCACCAAAGACAGATCCACCCGAGACGCATCTCCACAAGCCCACCGACGATACTAGACGCACTGCTGAAACATGAGCTAGGTTGGGGGAATCTTATTCCATCTTTAGAGAGCCGCCACCGTCTCGCCTTCCTAAGTAAGACACAAACCCTAACAAAACTCGAAAAAAGATGTAAAAACAGAGCCCTTGCATTGGGAAGGGCCGGGATCCACTCCGCTCCCATGGCCCTAAGGCCATCGGAGGCGAGGCGGACCGGCGGCAACGCCGGCGGGAGGCAGAGAAACCCTTGTACAAGTGTATTTCGACTGAAATACGTCAATCCAATTGGGGCCTTAGGGTTCACTTTACAACTTGTACTTGGCTCAAGTTTCACAACCATTTATAATACAACTTTGAGATGGATTGAGGACGAGTCATGGATCGATGGTTGGGGTTGGCAGTGGCCATCGAACCCACCAAATATCTATCCCTTGGATGGAAGTAGGTGTCTCATCCAGGGTATTTTCTTTTTACAGGTATCTCACATGTCTACGGCAATGGCGGCTCCAGAACTGCAGCTTTGTGTAGTCATTTTCAAATTGTGTAGTTAAGTATATAAATTTGAACCAAAAAAAAACATTTTTGCATACATATGCTAGTTTCATCGAAAAGCTGGGTAGTCAATTGACTACCCAGCTGATGAGTGGCTTCGCCACTGGTCTACGGGCCATAGGGATAATGACATATCTATTGTTCATGGAGTCGGATGGCTTCAAAAATTTTCCTAGACGTGTCGCATGTGTATAGGTTGTAGATCTTGATGGACGCATAGCAGGTGTGTGTGCGTGTGGTGTGTGTTGTGCGCATATTAGTCTATGACATGTATCCATGTAACATGTAACCGAGGCTAAAAAAAACTTTAAGATGAATTAATCTGATCTTTTATCCTCTATCGTGTAAGGTCTTCCGAGAAAATCTTTCCGTGCGTGCTCTATTCTCTCCTTCGCTCAACAATATCCGCCTTCACCTTGAATCACCTAGAATCTCGCTAGTACAATCATCAATGATTGTAACATAGCGATTTGATTAATAAAATCCGTTTATACTTGAGAGGAAAAGTGGTTGCAGAAGGGAAGAGCTTTTTTCTCTGAGCCCAGTATGCAGGAAGAGCACGGAACAAACAGCAATCGCGTTCCTCCAGCGGCCGGAATAGGCCAGCCCATGTAGATACAGAAATAGTACTGTTTCCTCTTTGTTTACAGGTTTCATAAGTTTACTTTTGCCCTCTTCCTTTTTTATTCTCCATTTCTTTATTTTATTCCATTTTCAAATGATGAACCTTTTTAAAACACATGCACTTTCCCAATTCGTGAGCTTCTTAAAATTCATGAGCTTTTTTGAGTCCATGTGTATTTTTAACTTCATGAACATTTCTTAAAATTCCTGAATTATTTTAACATTCTAGAATATTTTAAGATTTTTTCCATATATATATATATATACATACATATATATATATATATATATATATATATATATATATATATATATATATATATATAAATTCTTGTACACTTTTTTATTACTAGTAAACTGCACGTGCCATGCACGTATATGAGATAGTTATAAACACATATAGTAAGTGGTGTAATTTTAAGGGGTCGTTTGGTTCTAGGACTAGGAGTACCACATTTTGCCATACAATGTTGCCAAACTTGTCTAAGGTTAGTTCTTCAAAATGAGAGCCACAAGTTGGCAAGCCTAAGGGAATCTTGCCACACTTTTTATGTACATGCCACGTGGGCCTAAGTGTGGCTTGCCTAAAGTGTGGCTTGAACCAAACACCCACTAAGTTGGTCAAACTTGCCTAACCTTAGGTGTTGTAAGCTTTGGCAAACTTAGTCACAAACCAAACAGCCCCTAAGTATCATCATTTGAACTATCATGGGTAGTCACGCAAATTGTCAACTAGTTAAGGACTGGCTAAACCAATGAACGTTCGCGGGTAGCACGACAACTGCGAACGCTTTGCTTAGCAATTATGTTGGCCGATGATTGCAAGTCTAGTTAGCAAGCATGGCAAATCCGGCTCAGCTTAGTTTTTTTACCAGGATTTGTTGTCCTCACAAATTATATTTGCCATCCTCGAGACAATGCAAATTGTCATAGAAAATGTCCGATTAAACATCCGCTTCCAGCAAACTTCAGCTGAATAGCATCATCATTATTTAATCATTTATTATAGAGGTGGTAGAAGTCATGTAATCTTTTTCCAACCGGTGGTGGTCTTTTCATATGTTAGTACTTTGAACTACACAAATAACTTCTAATAAAATTGGTTGTGTGCATCATGATGATGCACGACATGTGCCTTTCCCTTTCAAAATAATAATAGCTATAAACATATAATCAATTCGATAGTGTATGCGTGTAATATTGATTTTACACAATGTAGAATACCAAGAAAAGAAAACGCTTCATCATCAAATCATTTATCTTAATAAATTTTAATGTGTTCTGAATTGAGCAATTGAAAAGGCACCATGTTGCAAGTTATTCATCAGTACAAAAAAATTATTCAAACATTGATTATGTCTCTTTGGTTGATCAAAATTTCCAGACTTTACTGATAAAAACAAAGAAAAAACAAGAGTAATAATATTTATAAAACAAATGTATAAGAGAAAGTAAAAGATATTTAGCTCTAACACACATTACAATTTTATTTTGTTCGTCATTCCTTAATCGGTTAAATTGCTTCCACTGGTAGAAAATCGTTTCCAGCATCTGTGCGGCTGTGCCTATGGCCTATGCCCAGGCTGCTCCACTGTATGCCCTTTCTCACGCTCATCATGATGCCTACTTGGTAGCCTGCTAGTAGTAGAGTATTAATAATCTACCTGGCCTACTGCTGCATGCATTCTGGTCTGCTACAAATTTCTAGATAGTGATGGGAGCATCACGTGTGCATCCTGCAGATTTTACCTGAGTGGCGTGCTGACAGCACACGGAAGGAGCGCCCCGCGAATCCCTGCAATGTGAAACGTCAGATTGACATATCCAATGGTCCATATGCAGCCACGTAGTCATGTAGAACAGCCCATTAAATCTGAGCCGTCCGATTGGGAAGATCCAACGATCTGTATGACTTGCCACTGGTACACTATATAGGAGTATAGATGTAATAATTTAGAAAATTAGTGAAATTTGGTTAGATTTTGGAACATTTTTCAAATTTCACAAACAATTTTCGCGTTTTTATTTGTTTAATGGATGCAGTAGCCTGTTTTTAGGAAAGAAAACAAACTCAAAAACCGTTCAACTCCACCCAAGTAGCCACCTCTATGGCAATCATGAAACAAATCACCAAAGTTGTAAGTGGGTCGGGCCTATAGCGGGTGCCAGCGTGTGGGTTTGGTCACAGTCCAGCGTAGGGGGGAGAGGGGGAGCTCATATCTGGCGCTTCAAGTGTCTCCAAGCCCTCTTAGTGCTCTCACGGAATGCACGGCGAGCTGCGGCCCATTAGCGCGCTTCTATCGCTCACTCACTAGGCCATTCTATCCACTGCTAACAAGCTATCTAAGCCATTCTATCCACTGCTAACAAGCTATCTAAAACATTAGTATCTTCTAACTAAAAGAAGAAACCAATTTCCGGCATTTTATAGATTAAAAAAATCATACCTTTAAACAAACTTTATGGATTTGAAAAAAACACAAATTTTATAGTGTTTATGGATTTAAAAAAAAATTGAATTTGGTTTGTCTCAAGAATTTAATTTTCCCAAATTAGAAAACATCATGGATTTTAAATTTTAAATTTTTTATTTAATTTATTAAACCAAAAAACTTAAATGTTCATGAATTTTTAAAATAAAAATAATGATAAAAAATACGAAAACGAAAATGAAAATGATGAAACGAAAAACGGTAAAAGGAATTAACAAAGGCTGAAAAAGACGAAATAACTGTCCAGAAGATTCTAGATGCTTTTCGAAACCAGTTTCTATGGGAAGCTTGTTTTGGGTCAACACGTTTACTTCACTTGCTCACTCTAGGTGTGCACTATGGACATGTTTGGTTGTTAACTGAACTTTACCGCACTTTTGTTGCTAAGTTGTGGCATGCCATAAAAGTGTGATGAATAAAATAGGCCACAAGTGTAACAAGATTTGACAAAAGTATATGTATATGACAGATGGGACATGCTGCTAAAGAAGTGTGGTATGCCACTATAGTGACCGTACGTGAAACAGATAATAGTTTGGCAATGTGTGGCCATGAATTAGATGATCTTATGTATGGAAACATACAATACTTTGGTAATATTTCGACGGGAATATTGAGAGGTTTATTCAAACGAAGGCTTCGCCCATTCCAGCATCTTTTCAATTGATGCATCCATATTTATGTTGACAACATAGGGATTATGTTGGCACCAAGCATGGCCAGGTAACACTAACGCATGCTGCCTGGGAAGGTCCAAATGAGATAGAGATTCTCTTGTCTTTCTGACAGAGTTCGCCGGATCAATATCCTGGCCGTAAGTGCATCGGTTCCAAGAATATATGCCAGATGGGCCACATCACCGTGATGATGGTCGCTCGTTCTTGTTAGAGAACATTTGATCACATGAGATGTCTCTCGCCCAATTGCTCAGATGGAGGCACAGTAATTTTATGCCAAGTAGTAGACATCCCTCCTCCCAAAATCGCCTTGCATGCAGGACAAGAGCATACTCCAATTCTTTTGTCTGTCGCTTCTCAGTAGGGATGTAAGTGGCAAATAAATGGCATCCGCAAATCCCATCTAGTTAGTTTTTGCTAGCTTGCTAGTTCATTTTCCTCAAAAAACAAAAACTCTTTTAAACTATCATACTATAAGTGGACTTTAAACGGGACCAGTTTACATCCCTATTTCTCAGATGATGCATATGCTATCATCCTTTGATGTGCCTATATCTCATAGTGCACTCGTGAGGTACGATGCCCAGTAAGACATGCCACAAATACACTCTTTCAGGACAAGCTTGACAGGTCAAACGGTTTTCCACAAATGTTATTCATCAACTGAAGTTCATGGAACACGCCCTTCATCTAGAGCTCGATACGTAGATCTAATCGTGTACAAACGATATTAACATCGTCGCTATCAACGCCATGTCTAGTTCACATCAACGTGCCCATGCAAAGAAATCCACACCACCACCTTGCCCAAGGCGAATATTTCAAATGGCCTCCACATCCGGAAGGATAAAGGTGTCCCGAATTAAAATCTTCGCCATGTCTAGTTCACATCATCTATAAGATCATTGACACATTCGACATCAGTAGCAGCCGGCTTCAACAGTGGAGACATGGTTAGAGTGGAGGGAATCTTTGTGCATTCACGCATTGATGTTTGAGTCGTCCCAAACTCTCTGTATGAGACCTGCCTGCAACGTCTCCCACCTAGCGACAATAGTCCTCCAAGTTGCCGAGGGTAACTGGGTACAGACGCTTGCATAAAATCACAATGTGGAAAGTATCTTTCTTTCATAATTAGACACATAGGGTGTTGTCATGAAACGCCAACCATGTTTCCCCAACAGGGCCAAGTTAAACAAATGCAAATCTCTTCCGCCTTTGAACTTGCGATGCCAGTTTTCCCAAGAAACCAAATGAATGGATCTCTCTTATCAATGAATATTTTGCCATGCAGGCGGTTAGGTTTTACAAACCTTTTTGGTCAGCAAAAAACAGATCTGAAAGCACCACCATTTTGGACAAGCCACATCTTTGGACCGGCATTACGTCCGTGCGTACATACATACCCGGTGTACACGTACGTCTGGGTCACGAGACTAAAATGGAAAACAACATGGACAACTCATTTGGCTGGATGGTTAGATGAACATTGGTATCCCCATCCAGCAGGGTTCCAGTCATAGACTTGACATTGGTGCTCGTATTTTCTGGATTTATTCTAGACCATCTCGTGATGTGCATTTAGTGGAAGGAGATGTTACCGTCGACTACGAAGACGTCTGTGATGACTTGATCAATCACAAGATGATATGCCGCCTCTCGAATGTGCTCATACGGGTAGGACGTGCGTGCGTGCATTTATAGGTATGAACTAGCAAATATGCCCGTGCGTTGCAACGGAAGACAAAAAAGAGTATGCGCTAATCAAATAGGTGTGACTCAATACCCTGGTATATGAGCATACTCTATTTTAACACAGTGGCTCACCATGTTGCCATTTAATTTTTTTTCATCCTCACCGATGATAGTCACAATGTCCACATGATCATAATGCATTCGACGTGGTAAATCCCAAGGATATGAGCTTGTCATTATGTTGCCCATACGTTGCAACGAGAGACAGAAAAAGTATGCGCTAACCAAATAAGTATGACTCAATACCTTGATATATGACCGTACTCTATTTAACACAGTTGTTCACCATGTTGCTACTATATTTTTTTCTTGCCCTCACAAATGATGGTCGCCATGTCCATCTGATCACAATGCATTCAACGTTGTAAATCCCAAGGCTATTAGCTTGCCAATGCATGCCACACTTGTCATTATGTAGCGCAACGGAATGTTTAAACTTAAAAAACAAATCTCACACACCACGAATTACTCCCAACGCCAAGAAATAAAAAGAGTTTCGAGAAACTAATCAAATCCTAGACATAAAAGACTTCTGAATTGGTAAACAGTTTTTCGAATCGACATTTTTTTTGAAATTTTGGATTTTATCAAGAAAATAACAAACATTAGTTTTGTTTACGAACATTTTTCAAACGTAATTTCCAATTCATTAACATTTTTTGACTCAACAGTTTTTCTTGAATCGATGAACTTATTATAAAAATTGGGGAACAAAATTTTAAAAAATATTTATTTTTATTTTTGTAAACATTTTCTAAAGTTTCATGGACATTTTTTTTCAGATTTCTGAATATTTTTTGAATATACGATCATTTTACCAAAATCATGAACATGATTTTTTCCAACCATTTTTTTGAATCGTGATTTTTTATAATTTGCAAACAGTTTTGCAAAACTACCAACATTTTTTGAATCTGTGAAAATTTTATGAATTTGTAAACATTTTTTGAATTCACGTATATTTTTTTATTTCTCAAATTAAACTCAAACTTCAAAATTTTGAAAATACCGAATTAGCTTAAAGAAGAAACAAAATATAATGAGAAAAGAAAAATAAAATAAAAATAACAGTGGAGTGAAGCCCCGCACATGGGCCGGCCCATGAAGGCATACATGGGGGAGGACATGCGTGAGAAAAGGGAGTTAAAAAGTGTGGAAGCCAATGATCGAAGGAGATATGCGTCAACCACTCTTGTTGATCGGTGGCTTAGAGCAACTCCAACGGGCCGACCCAAATGGACGGCAATTTCGTCCGCCTTTTGTTCGTTTGGGTTGGCCGTCCGCCCTGCATCCGTCCTCTTTTAGATTTGGGTCGGCAGCATGCCAACGCGTCGACCCATACGTGCCAGCGTGGCCGACTGGCCGCCCAATATTTACATTGATTTGCATTCAAACATATTATCAAATAACACAGTTTTATCGAATAAAAATATTATAGTTTTACAAGCCGGATACAAGTAAAAATGTTTCACATAGTTTTGCAAACGAATAAAAGAAGATACATCTATTGGTTGCCAACATGAGCCCACATATGCTCAACCAAATCATTTTGTAGCTGCACGTGAGTTTTTCAATCACGCATGTCTTCATGAAATTGGGTGAACTGTTCAAATGTTGCCGCTACTCCATACTCAGGCACAACATTCTCACGCTGAAACCGAAACCCTTGATCGTACAGACGTACCGGCCGCTCGTCTTCTACGATCATATTATGCATGATCATACAAGCAGTCATCACCTCTCACAGTTTCTTCGTGCTCCAGTTATTAGCGAACGATGCCCCATCGAGATTGCAAAACACCAAACGCACGCTCGACATCCTTCCTGGCACTCTCTTGCTCATGGGCAAATATTTTCCTCTTCTTTCCGACAGGGTTGGGTATTGTCTTGACAATAGTGGTCCACTGAGGATAGATACCATCACCCAGGTAGTATCCTTTGTCGTAGTTGTGTCCGTTGACAGTAAAGTTCACTGGTGGGATGTTGCCTTCGGCAAGCCTAGCAAACACCGGCGAGCGCTGAAGCACGTTCATATCATTGTGTGATCCAGACATGCCAAAGAAAGAGTGCCAGATCCAGAGATTTTGAGACGCCACGGCCTCTAATATGACAGTGCAAGCTGGCGAGGGGAGTCGCGGCGCGCACGGACCAGCTAGCTGCCTTGCTGACGTCCAACGAGTGGGTCGGCGTCTGACGAGCGTGCCGGTGAGGAACTGACCCCTCTTGGTCGCGGGCGGCTGTGCGGTTGGGGGAGCGGCGGTGGGAAGCAGTTTGCTCATCGGCGGTGGCGGGGCGACGGGGGGAGTGAGCAGCGTTGTTGAGCGGATGTGGAGGCGGCAGCAGCTGGCAGAGTCGCAGGCAAAAAAGGACGGCGGCGTCGGCGACGAAGGAGGCGGGCGAGGGTTGCTGTTGGCTGGGGGGGGGGGGTGGGGAGGCCAATGAGCCACCGACCAGCAGGCTCGGGGAAAGGAGAAGGCGAGCGTGCGCGCGTCCGCGCCGACGCAAATCCGGCTCAAAAATGAACCGGGATGGGTTGCCCGCGGACGAAAAGCGGACGCGTGTCCGTTTGGGTCGGTGCGTTGGGCCGACTTCTCTGTCCATGCCGACCCAAACGGACGGCGACGGACGAGATGGATCGCCTCATTGGAGTTGCTCTTATATCGGTATCACCTCTATAAAACAACAAAGTAGGACAGCAACTTGTGATCCAAAAAATCAAATCGTTTCTTCACTACTAATGGATGATATAGAGGGTAATTTATACCAACTTTGGGTTTTTTTTTGTACAGACCGGCAGAAGCGATAGACACTTTATTATTAGGTAAAAGTAAAGATATATGTGCATATGTATGTATTATGAGGTGGGAAAAATATGAAGGTGACAATTCTCTCGGGGCGCGACTGGTGCAGGGTCTCAAAGGCAGCTGGTTGCGTTGGACAGTTGGAAGTTTGGAACTCGGACTCATGTACGCACGGTCGCACCACACACCTGGGCACCTGGCTACCTATAGAGTGGAACCAGCTTTGAAGTCAGGAACGAGAATTGACCAACTACGAACTTGCAACTCACCAAACTTTTCTGAATCCTGTATGTATATATAGGCCGCGTCTGCATGGTACAGTTGCATGCATAAGGAGTAGAGTACGTGCTCCAACTGTTTCGTAGCTACCTGAGGAGTGTCAGCCAGCTGCTCGAAGATGGCACGGCAAAATGCTGCCTCGGCGCTCGCCGCGGCGTTGGTCGTCGGAGTCTTCGCACCCATCCTTACCGGTAAGCTACCAACCTGCACGACCCCGTTGATCACCAGTGTCAGACTAGGAGTCTATGACTGATTATTCGCAATGTTATCGTGTGCAGTGGTGCAATCCATCGGCGTGTGCAACGGGATGCTCGGCGACAACCTGCCGTCGCGGGCCGACGTGGTGCAGTTCTACCAGTCCCAGGGCATCGGCGCCATGCGCATCTACGCGCCGGACCTCGAGACGCTCCGGTCCCTCGACGGCACCGGCATCGACCTCATCATGGACGTGGGCAACGGAGACCTCGCCGCCCTCGCCTCCGACCCTGCAGCCGCGGCCGGCTGGGTCCGGGACAACGTGCTCGCCTACCCGGGCGTCCGCTTCAAGTACGTCGCTGCCGGCAACGAGGTGGACGGCGGCGACACGCAGAACATCCTCCCGGCCATGAAGAACCTCAACGACGCGCTCGCCGCGGCCGGCCGCGGCGACGTCAAGGTGTCCACCGCGGTCAAGATGAGCGTGCTCGCGTCCTCCTCGCCACCCTCCGACGGCACGTTCAAGGACGCGTACATGACGGACGTGGCCCAGCTGCTCAAGACCACCGGCGCGCCGCTCCTGGCCAACGTGTATCCTTACTTTGCCAAAAAGGGTGACCCCACCATCGACCTCAGCTACGCGCTCTTCCAGCAGAGCACCACGACGGTGAGCGACAACGGCCTCACCTACATCAACCTCTTCGACGCCATGGTCGACGCAATGTACACTGCGATGGAGAAGGTGGGCGCAGCCGGCGTACCCATCGTGGTCTCCGAGAGTGGGTGGCCGTCGGCAGGCGGCGTCGAGGCGAGCGTCGGAAATGCGCAGGCGTACAACCAGAATCTGATCAACCACGTCGGCAATGGAACGCCAAAGAGGCCCGGGCCGCTGGAGACGTACATCTTCGCCATGTTCAACGAGAACCAAAAGGACGGGGATGAGACGGAGAAGAACTTTGGGCTGTTCAACGGCCCCGATAAGTCGCCGGTGTACCCTCTAAGTTTCAACAATTAATTAAAGACGGAATGCATATTCATGCCTGCATACGTATCTACTACTTCGATCTCAATAAGCCGCAAAATAATTCATGCAAACACTTATTAACTAGGTAAGATCGGTGATATGAATAAGACCCATTATGTTGCATAAAGGATCGTTTCCCCTTCCGTACAAAAATGTTGTTAACTTGGGATGTACAGCGTTTGATTTCACGTTCAAATTTGACTGATATGCCACTGAAATTGTGTTGATGGAATAGTTAAATCATACCACGTCCTACCTTTTTTCTTACGACATAACACGTCCTACCTAGTTTTACACGGTGTCTGGTCAACACAAGTCAAACACGACCAATGAAAGTCCAAACAAGCCCATGATCAACAGAAGTCACAGAGACAAGTCCATATAGAACGTCTTGGTCGACGAGTAATAGTTATTCTTCACCCCTTTATTTTAACATCAACACATCGTAATTTTACGTTCCGTCAATTTTGTCTTATTTTAAACGTAAAAAGAGAAAGTAAGAAAATATATAATCACTGTGAAAAATATTTTATATTGTGTAAAATTATAAACTTAAAAATATATAGTATAAAATATACACAAAATGCAATTTTTATGGTCCGATGACCTACATTTTTGCTTTCATACACACACACACACAATAGTAAATACTAGTAATTTGTATGTGCTTTGCAAGTTAGATTATTATGTGTGATCACAATACTAAATCATTTAAATTATAAGTAAATATCATGTATTATAATAAAATTATCATGTTGGGAACTCGTGGATTGTTGTTTACAATTCGTATCAAATCACGCTAGCACAATGAATTTCTATATGAAGAGTGCATTAGAAAAAAAATTGTTTTATTCCAAAAAGAAATGCTATTGACGCGTTTGTGAAATCTTCTATTTTTTCAAATTCAAACTTAAAATATAGATAAAATTAGTTTGATGTTATAATTTTCACCTTTCCAAACTGTGCGTTTTCTTATAAAAACTATATCATTAATGTGTTCTCGACCGCACGACGCTTTAAATCACTTAACATCCCATTAAGAAAATTAAAATAAAATGTAAATCTAAAACTAAATTTCCTTCGGGTCGTTTGAATATTTCTCTCAAGTGAACAACAATATTGCCATGGTTACAACTTTTTCTATAGTGTACTTTTTTTTTGAGAAAAATAAAAGTGCTTCTGTGCATGCATTCAACATTACTCATGCGAGAAGCAAATTGCTATTGCAGTAATATAGGCTGCTAGCCTCTTCAAGCACACTTGTTTAGAGCCTATAGCCTACACTTCTAACGGGGCCAGTTCACAACATTAAGCTAGCTCCACACGTGAAAGTTCTCGAACATGAACTTTGTAGACTAGAAGCTCCTCACGTGAACTGCCCCTGCGTTTAACTCTAGAAAGTTCCGGGAATGAACTTCGTAGGCGAGAAGCTCCTCACGTGAAAGTTACTTTATGTCAGGTTCGTCAGATGCCAGCTGCGTTTAACTCTAGAAAGACGGCCCCGCCACCCCTTACCTTGTTTTGGCGCGAGGCCGTGCAGAGCGAATCCCACAAATCATGGCCGTTGGATCAGTTCGGTTCAACTTTGATAAATGGCGGTGATTCATTCCGTGGAAGAAATCAACGGCTAACAAATGCTTCTGCATCACTGTGGCTGGCTAATCAAAGTTTGAAAATTGGTATACTATAGTAGTAGAGATAGAGATGCTCGTGCATTGCAACGGGTTAAAAACATTATATATAAGCGGGTCAACGTGCCACGTCTACTCCGACCGTCTGCCTACTCCAACACCATTGCACGCCACATCCTCTCCGAGTCTATTAAATGTTTGGCCTATTTCCTATTATTTGTAGTCAAAATAGTGCATAACAAATATCAACCACTTTTGATAATAATCGTGGCCATTGTAGTCTTTCTAGTCCACCTTACGGTATCTTTGATTGAAAATATTTTCATTGAAAATTCAGAGGATTGAATCCATATAATTTTTTTCTAGGCGCTCATATTATACCAGTGAATTAATCCTATAACAAAATCATAGACAACATTACAGTATTGTTATAATTAGTTTGCCTATGTGTGCAAAACTAATACAGTAGAATATTTCTGAGAGGACTTTTCCATGGATCGACGGTTCTCAGCGTCGACAACATTTATCAGCCAACATTGAATTAGCAGAAAAACACTTGTTTATGAGGGGGGGAAATAGAATCAAAGGCTGTACAACATAAGTTTACAATGCTTGAGAGAAAACGATTCTTGTTGCCAACACAACTGATGGCTCTTATCACTACACGTACTAAGCTCCCAGGAAATGAGGGCGTCAGGTTAATCGGGGCTGTTTTGACGGTAAGTGGGCCCAGTTTTTGGGATGGTTGGTTCTTTGTTTGAACCGGGCATTACCCCTTTCCATTACTCTCATAACGGAAATAACATCAGTTTGAAAGATCCAAGAAACCTAGAAAGGGGAAGCGGGTCCAACGCATCACTGGGAAACCCACGGTGAACACCCTTCATCGGGCAGTCCACCACGGGGCGAAAACCCAGCGACACCTAATAAGCTACGACCAGAATAGTTCAGCTATTACAAGCCTGATTCAGATAGGCCACCCACACAGAAGCCCGCGCAGGAGCATGAACCACTCACATAACCAAACTAGTCTTTTCACCAAAACGCCAACCTCATGCACCATGATCGGGATACAGGAGCCATCTCCTCCAGCTTTTCACCCGCTTCATGTTGCATCTCTCGGAGCTGCACAAATCCTCATCATATTCGCGGCACTGATCCTCAGCATCTTCGATCCACACTCCATCGCCTCCCGATCTTCACCAGACAGCAACCCTGCCCAATAAGATATGTATCCACAAGCAGAATATATCACATCAAAAGGAGACTTCAATTCTTTGAATTCGAAGATTCTTTTGTTACGACAATTCCACATCGCCCAACATAACGCAGCTAGGCCAAACGTATAAAACCTCTCACCATTAGGGAGGTAACCATGACACCAAGCAAAGTATTGCCACAGGTTGTCAGGGCAACAATCAGTGCCCAAAACACACCCCACTGTTCTCCACATAACTCTAGCAATAGGGCAAGTAAAAAAGAGATGCTGAGAAGTTTCTCTGCCATCACAGAAGGCACACACCGGCCTTCCCAGCCACCCACGTCTGCACATTACATCCCTGGTCAGGACAGCGTCCTGAAACAATTGCCACAAAAAGACCTGAATTTTTAGGGGAATTTTTTCTCTCCAAATCCATTTAAAGTTGCAACCAGCTAGGGGCCTCTCCAAATGTTCATACACAAATTTTGTGGTAAATTTTTTCTTCCCCCCAGGGACCAAACAACCTGATCTGAATCTTCGGATAAGGGCCAGTTCGGCACCTTATCCCGCACCTCCCTCCATTGTTCGAGAAGTGTGGGGTTGAGACTTCTTCTAAAGAAGTTCACCTCCACATTCTCCCTGAACTTCGCCACCGTAATCTCTTGATTGTTACAGATGCTGAATAAGACAGGAAACTGGACACACAGCGGTTGCTCTCCGCCAAAAGGATCCAACCACAATCTGGCAACATTACCAGAGTTCACGTTTATTTTCCTACCAATCATATAATGCTCTTTAACTTTCATGATAGCCTTCCAGATGGGAGAGTCCCCAAATCTGGTCTTAATTGATGCCACCGTATCCTTTTTGAAATATTTTGCCCGAATCACCTCCTGCCAAAGCCCATTCTGGGTTTCTAACTTCCACCACCACTTGGTGAGCAGACTTATATTCTGTTTTCGTAGATCTTTCACCCCCAGGCCACCTTTCTCTTTCGATCGACAAATTCTGGACCATTTAACCAGGTGATATCGCTTGCGCCCATCATGTTCTTGCCAGAAAAAGCGTTTGCGATGTTTATCCAGTTTACTAATCACTCCCTTAGCTAGAAGAAACATGGACATGTAGAAGTACACAATGCTAGTCAAAGACGACTTGAGGAGAATGAGATGTCCTCCCGAGGAGGTTGCATTGCCAATCCACGATTCACAGCACTTGAGGAATATCTCATCCACAAAATCCCAATCTACGCTACGTAGGTTTGAGAAACTAACCGGCACCCCAAGGTATTTCATGGGGAAGTGGCCGATGCTACAATTGAACAAGTCTGCATAGTAAGATATAACATCATTGTCTCCCCAACACAAAGGATTTCGCTCTTCAGAAAATTGATTTTCAAACCAGACATAAGTTCAAACATGTATAATAGCAATTTCAAGTTGACAGCTGCCTCATTATTATGTTCAAAGCAAATCACCGTATCATCAGCGTATTGCAATATGGCTACCCCGCCCTCAATTAAGTCCGGCGCGAGGCCAGTAATCAAGTTTTCTTTTTGAGCGTTAGTAACCATCTTCGAAAGGGTCTCAACAGCCAAGTTAAACAAGAAGGGGGAATAAGGGTCGGCTTGCCGGACCCCTTTGTGGCTCTGAAAATAGGGTCCTGTTTCGTTATTAAGCTTAATGCTCAGGGTGCCATTGTGCAGTATCTTCTCCACCCAGCCGCACCAAGTCGAGCCGAAGCCCCGGTTTCGATGACACTCTAATAGAAAGTCCCAATTTATCTTGTCATAGGCTTTTTCGAAATCTAACTTAAGTACAATCCCCACCTTCTTTTTATGGTGTGTATGGTGCAACACTTCATGAAGAGTGAGGATCCCATCCATAATATTTCTGTGTTTTATGAAGGCATTTTGATATTTGCTGATTAGTTTGTCAGCAAAGATAGCCACTCGGTTATCCAAAAACTTCGTAATCAGCTTGTAGGGGCATCTAAGGAGGCATATAGGTCGGTATTGCTGGATCTTTCTCGCCCCATTCAGCTTTGGTATTAGGGTGATAATACCATAGTTCAGTCGGGCCACATCTAGGGTGTTATCGTAGAAGGCTTCAAACAGCCTCATGAGGTCTTTTTTAACAAAGTCCCAGCAATGCTTATAAAATTCTGCTGGGATACTATCAGGGCTTGGTGATCTATTGCTTTCCATACTAAACAGGGCCGTTCTAACTTCCTCCTCAGTAAAAGTTTAGTCAGCATCTCATTATCATCCGTAGTGAGTTTCTCACTGCTAGCCCATGTATCAGGAGACATATGAAATAAATTCCCCCTCGCAGGGCCAAATAGCTCTTTGTAAAAGGTAGTTGCATGACCCAGCAGGTTCTTAGTACCTTCTATAACTTTCTCCCCATCATCCAATGAATGTATAGTGTTTTTACGCTTCCTACCATTGGCTATCCTATGAAAATAAGCCATGTTCTTATCTCCTTTTAGGAGCCACCTTTCATTTGAGTGTTGTAACCAAAACAGCTCCTCCTCTGCAAGAATCTCATATAGTTCTACACACAGAATGGTCCGCTTCTCATAGGTTTCCGGGTCCAGGGGTCCATTCTCTTCTTTTTTCTCTATATCCTCCAATTCTTGTTTAATCCATTTTTTTCTCTTCCTGGCATGCCCAAAAGCACGCGAGCACCAGCCTTTAAAGTATTTTTTGATACGTTTCAACTTTATATTCAGGATGTCAATAGGGTCTACAGAATATACAGGCTGTTCCCATATCTCTTTAGCTTTATGATAAAACTCCTCATTTTTTAACCAGCTCAGCTCAAATATGAACTCTCTCCTATAGGGAGTCCCCTTTTCAGTAGGGTTGGATGAGAGCAGCAGGGGGTTGTGGTCAGATACATCTTTCACAAGCTTACGAACCGAAACTAAGGGGAATAAGTCTTCCCAGTCAGGGCTCATAAGGATCCTGTCTAGTTTCTCCAGAGTAGGGTGCCTCTGTTTGTTGGTCCAAGTATACTTACCTCCCCCCATGTGAATTTCTCTAAGGTTAAGGTTTTGAATAATAGAGTTAAATCTATCAATGTACAGGGATCTATGAAGATCCTTGTTCTTGTCGTAGCTTTCCTGAAGGATGTTAAAATCACCACCAATCACATAAGGAGTCCTGACATAGGTGCAGATCGAGATCAGCTCATCTAGGAACTCATCTTTCTTATCGTCGTGCGCCGCCCCATAAACCACCACCAATGTCCATATAATTTTGAGGGTAACATCAAGAACTGCAACTTGCATGAGGTACTTACCCGCATTCCAGGAAACCACCTCCAGGCTCTGTTTTTTGACCCCACACAACACACCACCTGATTTCCCAACAGAAGGGATCCAATGTCAACTAAATCTGTCAAATGGGTCAACTCTCCTCAAATATTTTTGATCAAAGGTTTTTTTCTTTGTTTCCTGAATACCTAAGAAGTCCAGGGAGTGGTCCTTAATAATGTCAGAGAAGCAGGTGGCCATCCCTCTTTTACCTGGTCCTCTGCAATTCCAGAAAAGGCCTTTCATGATTTCTTCGTTCTAGCCCCCCCCCTTTCTGGTAGCCCTGCTAGGAGACAGAGCAGGACTACCAGCTTTCCCTACCAAAGAGGATCTATTTTTTTGACTTCTGGTGGCAGGTCTTGCTATAACAACAATAGGTTTCCTCTCCCTCTTTTTTCTAGATCTTACTTTAGTAAAATTCAACTCTTCCACCTCATTAACATCCACCCACTCCATATTCAAAGGAGTCTGATCCCCTTTTGCATTAGTTAGCACTAGTTTCCCCCCTCCAGGGTCATTCTGGTCTACATTTTCACTCTTCTTGTCCATATTTCTGCATTTTTCAAGTTCTCTAAGGATATCGACGTTACTAAAATCATTATCAGGAATATTTACTCCCATTTTAACTGCTCTAAGGATGAGATCAGGATTAGATAAGGCCTCAAAAGAGTTAGGGCTATGTGTAGTACCTTCAATGTCTCTTTTCTTCGCCGCTGCCATTGCCTTCTCCTCCACCCTCTCCATCATGTTGTGTGCGTTTCTCAGACTGAAGCGCAGGTTTTCGTCCATGACCAGTGGGGGAGCAGGGGGCCCCACCTTGATCAGCTCTGTCTCAGGTGACTCAACCCTGTACTGTTGAGGAGAGGCAGGCTTCTCGCCATCCCCATTTACTTCTTTTACCTGACGACATTTTTTAACGACATCAGAGTAAGATTTTCTGGGACTTTTCAGGTTACAAGTCAAAGAATTCACACCACATGAGCTTACTTTGTTCTGTTCCATCTCATAGGCCATAGTCTCAATTAGCAAAGTGGTATGCAGAGAGTCATCAGATTCAACACTCTCTTGCGACTCCCTGATGGGATCTGCTCCCCCCCCCCCCTAGCAGCACAAGGAGACTTCACAGGTGGCTCAATGTTCTCTGTTTTTCCATGTTGCATAAGGGGGCAGTTCTTCCCATCAGCATTCCCATCAAAATCAGCAGGAGTCTGCAGAATCTTTTTCTCCCTATTAGGATCTCTCACCAGGATTTGTTCCACCTCATAGAAAAAGTCATAAAAATAGTCTCCCAACATAGCTTCTGCGATCACAGGAATTTTATCCACATTTCTGCACCCAATCCTCACCCTAGCAGAGGTCGGACGGTACAGAGTAGCCACATCAATCTCCAAGGGGACCCCAACTAGTGATGCCACATATGCAAGGTTTCTTTCACTGCTCTTATCAAGTGGCACATTGCTGATCTTAACCCATGCTATCTCCATCTTGCCTTTAGCCCCCACCGTAGATGACCACGGAGTGGCGAGAATAACAACACCACTAGTCTTAAGCGTTACCCTCCACACATAACAAATCTGAGCAACAGCCCTTGGATTAGGAAATCTCACTACAAACACACCTGGGCCTATAGCATGGGCAGAGCAATGCCAATCAGTGGCTAGGTAGGCTGACAGATCTAATTCCATTTGACGCTCCACAATAGTGACCACAATGTTGTTGGCTGAGGGAGTCCTAGATTAGGGGGTGTCCGGATAGCCGGACTCCTGGACTATGAAGATAGAAGATTGAAGACTCCGTCCCGTGTCCGGAAGGGACTTTCCTTGGCGTGGAAGGCAAGCTTGGCGATACGGATATGAAGATCTCCTACCATTGTAACCGACTTTGTGTAACCCTAACCCTCTCCGGTGTCTATATAAACCGGAGGGTTTTAGTCCGTAGGACAACATCCACATCCACAATCATACCATATGCTAGCTTCTAGGGTTTAGCCTCCTCGATCTCGTGGTAGATCTACTCTTGTACCACCCATATCATCAATATTAATCAAGCAGGACGTAGGGTTTTACCTCCATCGAGAGGGCCCGAACCTGGGTAAAACTTCGTGTCCCTTGCCTCCTGTTACCATCCGGCCTAGACGCACAGTTCGGGACCCCCTACCCGAGATCCGTCGGTTTTGACATCGACATTGGTGCTTTCATTGAGAGTCCCTCTGTGTCATCGCCGTCAGGCTCGATGGCTCCTACGATCATCGATAGCGATGCAGTCCAGGGTGAGACCTTCTTCCCCGGACAGATCTTCGTCTTCGGCGGCTTCGCACTGCGGGCCAATTCGCTTGGCCGTCTGGAGCAGATCGAAAGCTATGCCCCTGGCCGTCAGGTCAGATTTGGAAGTTTAAACTACACGGCTGACATCCGCGGGGACTTGATCTTCGATGGATTCGAGCCACTGCCGAGCGCCCCGCGCTGTCACGACGAGCATGATCTAGCTCTGCCGTCGAACAGTGCCCTGGAGGCCGCACCCGCATCGGCTCCAACCCTTAATTCGGAGCCAACTGCGTCGATCGAGGATGGGTGGTTGGACGCCACCTCGGGGGCTGCGACCCCAACGGCGATTGAGCCAAGCACCAGCCCCGTACTCTGTGAGACTCGTGACTCCAAGGAGCCGGACTCCTCTCCGGACTCCAAACCTTCCGCACCCCTGCCGATCGAATCCGATTGGGCGCCGATCATGGAGTTCACTGCCGCGGACATCTTTCAGCAGCCGCCTTTCGGCGATATCCTGAAGTCACTGAAGTCTCTCTCTCTTTATCAGGAGAGCCCTGGCCGGACTACGGTCAGCAAGGTTGGGGTACGGACGATGAAGAAATTCAAATCCCACCCACCACCCACTTTGTAGCCACTGTCGACGACTTAACCGACATGCTCGACTTCAACTCCGAAGATATCGACGGTATGGACGCCGATGAAGGAGAGGATGAAGAACCAGCGCCTACTAGGCCCTGGAAAGCCACCTCGTCATATGACATATACATGGTGGACACCCCAAAAGAGGGAGATGGCGATTGAACAGCGGAGGATGACCCCTCCAAGAAACAACCTAAGCGTCAGCGTCAGCGGCGCCGCTCAAAATCCCGCCAAAACAAACACGGTGATTCCAGCACGGAAGATAATAATACTCCGGAAAGCGCCGAAGAAAACCCCCTCCAGCAATATTTAGCACAAGAGGATGGAGAAACCAGCCCTCATGAGAGAGCGGCAGACAGAGAGGTCGAGGATGATAATTATATGCCTCCCTCCGAAGACGAGGCAAGCCTCGACGACGACGAATTCGTCGTGCCAGAGAATCCCGTCGAGCAAAAGCGTTTTCAACGCAGGCTTATGGCCACGACAAGAAGCCTCAATAAAAAACAGCAACAACTTAGAGCTGATCAAGATTTGCTAGTCGACAGATGGATTGAAGTCCTTGCGGCCGAAGAGCATAAACTCGAACGCCCCTCCAAGAGCTACCCAAAGCGCAGGTTGCTACCCCGATTAGAGGAGGAAGCACTTGATGCGGACAACCGGCCACCTCGTGGTCGTGACAGAGAGGCCTCTCGGCCCTCCACTCAAGCCGCACCCCATACCAAGGCACGGGAATATGCGCGGACTTACGAGACATGTTGGAGGACAAGGCAAGGCAAACAAGATCGATCTACGGATCGCGTGGGCGCCCCACGGCTCGAGACGGTAACCGTCACGCCGGCCACAAATTCGGCGGGGCCGAACACAGTAGACAAGGCTCATTGGAGCTACGCCACGATATAGCCCAGTACAGAGGCGCCGCACACCCACTCTACTTTACAGACGAAATAATGGATCATCAAATCCCCGAGGGTTTCAAACCCATAAACATCGAACCATATGATGGCACAACAGATCCTGCGGTATGGATCGAAGATTATCTCCTTCATATCCACATGGCCCGCGGCGATGATTTCCACGCCATCAAATACCTCCCACTCAAGCTTAAAGGACCAGCTCGGCATTGGCTTAACAGCTTGCCAACATGATCAATCGGTTGTTGGGAGGACCTGGAAGCCGCATTCCTCGACAATTTCCAGGGCACTTATGTGCGACCCCCAGACGCCGATGACCTAAGTCACGTAATTCAGCAGCCAGAGGAATCGGCCTGGCAATTCTGGACACGGTTCCTAACAAATAAAAATCAAATAGTCGACTGTCCGGACGCTGAGGCCCTAGCAGCCTTCAAACACAATATCCGTGACGAGTGGCCGGCCCGGCACCTTGGACAGGAAAAGCCGAAATCTATGGCAGCACTCACGACACTCAAGACCCGCTTTTGCGCGGGAGAAGACAGCTGGCTTGCTTGTAGCAACAATATGACCAAGAACCCTGGTAATTCGGACACCAGGGACAGTAGTGGCAGGTCGCGTCGCAACAAGCAAAAGCTCTGCATTAACGGCAACAATGCTGAGGATACGACAGTTAATGCCGGATTTAGAGGCTCTAAATCTGGTCAGCGGAAAAAGCCATTCAAAAGGAATCCTAGGGTCCCGTCCAGTTTGGACCGAATACTCGACCGCTCGTGCCAGATACATGGCACCCCCGAAAAGCCAGTCAATCACACCAACAGGGATTGTTCGGTGTTCAAACAGGCAGGCAAGTTAAACGCCGAAAATAAAGACAAGGGGCTGCATAGCGATGACGACGAGGAGCCCCGACCGCCGAACAACAGTGGACAGAAGGGTTTTCCCCCACAAGTGCGGACGGTGAACATGATATACGCAACCCACGTCCCCAAAAGGGAGCGGAAGCGCGCGTTAAGGGACGTATACGCGGTAGAGCCAGTCGCCCCAAAGTTCAACCCATGGTCCTCCTGCCCGATCACCTTTGATCGAAGGGACCATCCCACTAGCATCCGTCATGGCGGATTCGCCGCATTGGTTCTAGACCCAATTATTGACGGATTTCATCTCACTAGAGTCCTTATGGACGGCGGCAGCAGCCTGAACCTGCTTTACCAGGATACAGTGCGGAAAATGGGCATAGATCCCTCGAGGATTAAGCCCACCAAAACGACCTTTAAAGGCGTAATACCAGGTGTAGAGGCCAACTGTACAGGCTCAGTCACACTTGAAGTGGTCTTCGGATCTCCGGATAATTTCCGAAGCAAGGAGTTAATCTTCGACATAGTCCCGTTTCGCAGTGGTTATCACGCACTGCTCGGGCGAACCGCATTCGCTAAGTTCAATGCGGTACCGCACTACACATACCTTAAGCTCAAGATGCTAGGCCCTCGAGGAGTAATTACGGTCAATGGAAACACTGAACGCTCCCTCCGAACGGAGGAGCACATGGCGGCCCTTGCAGCGGAAGTACAAAGCAGCCTCTCCAGGCAGTTCTCCAGTCCGGCCACTAAACGACCGGACACCGTCAAGCACACCCGGAGTAACCTACAATAAGACCACCTGGCATGATCCGTAGCAATGCGGCCCCAACCCCAACCCTCGCAAAAAGGGGACGCCAGTACTTCGCGTACATAACTACGCTCTAGAGATACCATGGGCACAGGGGGAGGGGCACCATCACGGCACGCCCAAAACACGGCTTAAACCGTACTAGGGGCTACCGATTTTTTAATTTTCTCTTACTTTCAGGACTCCATCCTTCGGAAGGCTTGTTCGGCAGTTCAATTGCCGCACAAACGATGCAAGAACCAGGGAAGCAGACAAGCCACGCCGCATTACGGAACTCTCAGGTGGTCTCTATCACGAGCAGTATACCCGTTCCACATACTATTCTGCAGCTTGCCCCTGGAGCGGACATGTTAACTAGTCCAACCTTCTACTTATCGCATTACTTGTATCGTTCTGCCTAGATCGCACCCCTTTTTAATAAACAATGCATAGCTTTCGTCTATTTTTGCATTACCTTTTTTCTTTATATATGTTCCTTAACGACATGTTGCACCCGTACACGTTGGTACGGCCAAAATACGCCAGGGGCTTTAGTACCCCTCAATATGGCATGAGAAGTCCGAACAATTTAACAAGTGTGGCACCCCGAACATACAGCATTATATGCATTGGCTCCGAATCATGTCTTGGGTCAATAATTGGGTTTGCCCGGCTCCTATGTTTTGGTGCCTTACGTTCCGCTATATCGGCTAAGGTAGCACTAGGAGAACCACTACGATTGTGCCCCAGTTGAGCTGGGTCGAGCACCTCAGTGGAGAAAGCTAAAACTGATTGTCATGATGAAGCGAGAGCTGGTCGCTGTTTGAGAGGTTTTTTTCGAGTCCCTAAAGACTTATGCCGCTTAGGGCGAGGAGCCGGCTCTGTCCGGCCAAGGCGTGGATAGCGCCCCGAACTCGGTCTTCCGAATACCAGGGGCTTCACCGAAATTTAAAATTATAGAATTCTATGGCTAAGTGAGAGTGTTCATGCATTATAGTCCGATTGCCTTGTTCGTTGGGCTGAGCGCCTCCCTCGAAGGACCCAAACATGGGAAAAAGAGCGCTCGGGTTTATCCCCGAACACCCTAGCACTAGCGGCACGGGGGCAGAAGCCGACGACTCACCATCTCTCAGAATTGATAAACAGCCACACAGAAGGTAATATTTTAAATTCCAACAGCATTGCTTAGCGCATATAAACAAGTTTTCAGCGCATAGGATAAGAGCAAGTTTCACTCAAAAATTACATCCCTAGAACATTCATCCGCCACAAGGCGGGCACCCTTCAGAACATCCTTATAGTAATTCTCGGGCTTGCGATGCTCTTTCCCCGGCGGTGGCCCGTCCTTCACAGGCTTCTCAGCATCCAGCTTGCCCCAGTGCACCTTAGCACGGGCAAGGGCCCTACGGGCACCCTCAATGCAGAAGGAGCGCTTGATGACTTCGAACCTTGGACAGGCCTCCACCAGCCGCCGCACCAGCCCGAAATAGCTCCCAGGTAGAGCCCCTCCAGGCCATAGCCGAACAATGAGGCCCTTCATGGCCTGTTCGGCCGCCTTGTGGAGCTCGACCAGTTGCTTCAGCTGGTCGCTCAGGGGCACGGGGTGTCCAGCCTCAGCGTACTGAGACCAGAACACCTTCTTCGTCGATCTGCCCTTCTCGGCTCGATAGAATCCGGCGGCATCGGACACACTCCGGGGAAGATCTGCGAACGCTCCTGGAGAGCTCCGGATTCGGGTAAGTAACAAGTAGCTCACGTTTATGTGTTTGCTTTGCATAAAGAATGCCTTACCCGCCGCTATCTTCTTCACCTCATCCAACTCCTGGAGGGTCTTCTGGGATTCGGCCTTGGCAGATTTGGCATTTTCAATAGCCACCGCGAGCTCGGACGCTTGCGTATTCGAGTCAAGCTCCAAACTCTCATGTTTTTCCATGAGAGCCTGGAGCTCTTGCCGCACCTTGCCAACCTCGACCTCATATTTCTCCCACTCGGTGCGCTCCGAGGCCGCACTCTTCTCGGCCTCGACCAGCGCTTGCTTAAGGGTCGCCACTTCATACGTGGCCCCTGAAATAGTCACGATAATCCTGTCATTCTTTGCAATTGCACCTTTTTATATATATTTAAAAACAAGGTATTTCTTACCTTCATTGTCCTCGAGCTGCTTCTTGGCACGCTCGAGCTCTTCCTCGGACCGCTCGAGGTTCTGCTTTAGCGCGTCCACTTCTGCAGTCAGTGCGGCAGACGCAAGCAGGCAAGCCTGCATATGCATATTGACTCATTTTTGTTAGACTCCTGCGAATTCTATTTGATCCTCTATTCGGCTTTTCTTCCCGAACGCCAAACAGAGCATCAGGGGCTACTGTCTATGTGGTACTATTATTTACACATTCTTTACTTACCTCAAAGCCTGTCAAAAGGCCAGTATAAGCTTCAGTCAGTCCGCTCTTGGTGGACTGAACCTTCTGGACCACCGCACTCATAATAGTGCGGTGCTCCTCGTCGATGGAGGCGCCTTGAAGCGCCTCCAACATATTGTCCGGCGCCTCTGGTTGGACGGGGGCCGCCGACACGGTGGACTTGCTCCTCTTGGAAGGAGGTCCCCCGCCGGACTCTGGATCCTTTGAAGGTTCCGGAGCAGTGTTCAGCCTAGAGCCGGACTTGGAGCCCTGAGGGGTTTCATCCCCTTTACTCCTGGAGTCCGGGAGGTCGCCTTGTGGCGCCTCCAGGACCACCTCCTCCCGGCTTGGAACCTGTTGAGACAACACTTCGGTGTCATTCATAGGGCGGGGGGAGGAAGCCGTCGGAAGCGAGTTCATATCCGACGAGTCCAGTGAGCCGCTCGACGACACGTCGAGCCGGTCTTTGAGTGGGCTGCATAAACATATTCGACGTGAGGGAAAGCTGTGCAATAAACAAATACTATGAATTACTCTAGTATCCGGCTACTTACGATTTGGCCAGGGGCTTGGCCCTAGGCGCCCACTCCTCTCCGCCGCTGTCAGCGTCGGTGGAGTAGTCCGGAGGAAGGGTTTTCCCCTTCTTGGACCCTTCGGCCTCCCCAGTTGGGGCGGCCTTCCTTTTCTTCCCTTCCCCCGCTGGAGGGGGAGGGGTCTCTTCTTCCTCCTCCTCGTCTTCGCGGGAGGAGTGCGTCTTGGTTTCGTTGGATGATGAATCTGACACCTCCGGGCGTAGGGCACTCTTTCGAGTCCCCATGGCCTTCTTCTTGACCTTCTTCTCCGGCACCACATAGGGTGCCGGAACCAGCAGCTTCGCCAAGCGAGCATCCGCTGGGCCTTCAGGCAAAGGAGCCGGACAGTTGATCTGTCCGGAGGTCACCTGCCAATCCTATCAAAGGTAAGGGAGTTTAGATCCCGCATGGAGTCAAACTATGAAAAACTGATACCCTGTAAAAGGAAAAAACAGCTTACCGTGAGAGCATGACACTGCGCACTGAATCCGCGATCCTCAGTAGCGGATGCGGGAGCCTCGGCGCCCTTGAAAAGCACCTTCCAGGCATCTTCGTACGTCGTGTCGAAGAGCCTGCTCAGAGTTTGGTGCCACGCCGGGTCGAACTCCCACAGGTTGAAAGCCCGTTGTTGGCACGGGAGGATCAAGCGGATGAGCATAACCTGGACTACATTGACAAGTTTGAGCTTCTTGTCCACCAGGGTTTTGACGCATGTTTGGAGTCCGGTCAGCTCTCCTTTTTTACCCCACGACAGGCCCGTCTCTTTCCAGGACGTGAGCCGTGTTGGGGGTCCGGACTGAAACTCGGGGGGTGCGACCCATTCGGCGTCGCGTGGCTCGGTGATGTAAAACCACCCCGATTGCCACCCCTTCAGGGTCTCCACAAAGGAGCCCTCGAGCCAGAGGACGTTGGCCATCTTGCCCACCATGGCGCCTCCGCACTCCACCTGGTTGCCGCGCACCACCTTCGGCTTGACGTTGAAAGTCTTGAGCCATAGGCCGAAATGGGGGCGGATGCGGAGGAAGGCCTCGCACATGATGATAAACGCCGAGATGTTGAGGATGAAGTTTGGGGCCAGATCATGGAAATCCAGGCCGTAGTAGAACATGAGCCCCCGGACAAATGGGTGAAGAGGGAAGCCCAGTCCACGGAGGAAATGGGGGAGGAACACCACCCTCTCATGGGGCCTAGGGGTGGGGATGAGCTGCCCCTTTTCGTGGAGCCGGTACCCGATGTCGTTAGACAGGTATCCGGCCTTCCTCAGCTTTTTGATATGTCCCTCCATGACGGAGGAGACCATCCACTTGCCGCCCGCTCCGGACATGGCTGGAGAAGATTGAGGTGAGGAGTGCGGACTTGGGCGCTGGAGCTCGAGTGCGCAAGAATGGATAGGCAAAGGAGGAAGAAGGCGTATGTGAAAAGGTGGATCTTTATCCCCTTATATGGGTGGATGCAACTACATGTCCCCACCAGCCTGGTAAAACTCGCTTATCTCCAAGCGTCGTAATCAATGGCGCGGTTGGGTTACCCACGCCCGTATTGATGAGAATCCCGGAATAAGGGGACACGATCTCTGCTTTAACAAGACGTGCCAAGGAAACCGCCTCGCATAACGCGCTGAGATGGGACAGTAAAACTGTTCGAATAAAAGCTTGGCCGTGGTGTTATGTCACACTACGGAATACGTCAGCAGATTAGATTTGTGTAAATATTATTCTCTCTATGGCAATATGTGGAAACTTATTTTGCAGAGCCGGACACTATCTTTGTGTTCAAAATCTTCTATGAAGTACTTGGAGGAGGAACCCGCCTTGCAATGCCGAAGACAATATGCGCGCCGAACTCGTCGTCATTGAAGCCTGGTTCAGGGGCTACTGAGGGAGTCCTGGATTAGGGGGTGTCCGGATAGCCGGACTATACCTTCAGCCGGACTCGTGGACTATGAAGATACAAGATTGAAGACTCCGTCCCGTGTCCGGAAGGGATTTTCCTTGGCGTGGAAGGCAGGCTTGGCGATACGGATATGAAGATCTCCTACCATTGTAACCGACTTTTTGTAACCCTAACCCTCTCCGGTGTCTATATAAACCGGAGGGTTTTAGTCCGTAGGACAACATACACATCCACAATCATACCATAGGCTAGCTTCTAGGGTTTAGCCTCCTCGATCTCGTGGTAGATCTACTTTTGTACTACCCATATCATCAATATTAATCAAGCAGGACGTAGGGTTTTACCTCCATCGAGAGGGCCCAAACCTGGGTAAAACTTCGTGTCCCTTGCCTCCTGTTACCATCCGCCTAGACGCACAGTTCGGGACCCCCTACCTGAGATCTGCCGGTTTTGACACCGACATTGGCCCTAGCTTTTTGTTGATTGGCAGAACAAGAATCGTGGATATAGTAAAATCCCTGTCCCTTGGACTGGAATGCACACATGGGTGCAGTACACTCCCAGGGCAAAAACTCCACGCACACAGAAGCTAGATGCCCTAATTTCTTGGATCTCTCGCAATAGGCTTGCGTACAGCGAGTAGGGGAGTGTTCATGAGATTTGCAAATGAGACACATATCTGCTTTTTTAGTAGGAGGCACCTGAGCAGGGGGCTGCTTCCCCTGAGGGCGATCTGACGACAGGTGAGGTTGCTTTCCGGCGGTGTCGCCGCCCGAGCCTGATGACGTCTGGGCCTTCTGCACCCAAACACCACCGCTCTGGATCTCTCTACGATTGGTCGCCGCTGCTTCATCCCAGCGCGCAGTATCCTCCACCAATGCGATGTTGGATGATGTCGAGATGCCGTAGCTGTCGCCTTCTTCACGCCTCCACGAGAACTTGCTCCGGTCGCCTCCCCGGCCGTTGCCGCGGCTAGCCTGCCGCCCTCCTCCGCGGTCCATGCGCCCGGCCCCGCCTCCACCGCGTCGCTCTCCGAGGTGGCCGCACCCCGCGTCGTTCTCCATGGGAGGGGACGACACCACGGCTGCAAACGATCTAGGGTCTCCGCCTACCTTACCCTCCGACCACTCGAAGGAATCTGGGTTTCTGGATCTAGGTTTTTCCGCCGCCGCCCAGAAGTGGGAGAAGGAGGTCTCTAGGTCAAGGATCGGTGCGGGCCGGGGCTTTATGCCAGCGCTGTTGCCCCGCGGGGGTGGGTGGATTCCCCCCACGTGACGCGCATCCGCCATTGGTGGGCTCGGTGTCACGGGTGGGTTTGTTTCGGATCGGTTCCCCCCACCCGCGCACATCACCGCGCTCCCGTGTACCGCCGCGATGCCCACGCCTCCTCCGTGCACCGGTGCGGTGTCCAACGCCGGCAGCCGATCCCGAACCCTCACCAGGTAACAAGGAAACGAGATCACGTACCCAATGTCGATTTCCTCCCCCTCACGAAGGAAACGTGCGTCCACCGTCATGCTACGCTGATCTGTGAGAACCAGTCGGAGCGCCTCCCGGCGCAACATGAGGACGCCGTCGTCGAACCGGAGCGTGCGGGAGATGAGATCGGCGGCGTACAAGACCCGCCATCTCACATCGAGGTCGTCGCCGCTCGTACCGCTCGAACACGCCATGAAGTTATCGTTGCCAACCTTGTTAAGAAGACCGACCGTAGCTGCCGCTAACTCTTCCTCTTCCTCCTCCCGTTTCCAGCGCCGCTCGCCCGTCCTCCTGTCGTCCGCGTCCCCAGCCCACCGTCGCACCTCCCCTCCAATCATTGTCATCTCCGGTCGTGCATGCCATGATGGGGTGATGGCGAAGGGGCAGGATTGCCAGAGGAATCGGCAACAGTCACACAATCTTCTCCATCGCATTCGGTTTCTACATCTTCTCTTCAACACTGATGTTGAGCCGTTCCCCATGGCACCATTGTCGCTGCTGCACAGCAGCTCGCTGCCCGCCAGTAACTAGGAGGAGCGCTGGCCGTCAACGCATCGAAGCCTGCCAGAAGCACATCGAGATTCAGAAGAACTCCGTGAGGTCCTACACTCTCCAAGCCCTAGATACACAGCCGCCCTCACCTTCATCCCGTGCCGCCCCATCCCACATCGCCCCTCTCCCTTCCCACCTTCGCTCCCGCCCCCCGCCACCACACCCGGCCCTCCTACTCCATGGGAGTCACACACGATGACGGTGTGGCCCCGACAACGACTCACATTGATGTTAGCACCACAACATGGGCGAGGAGACCTTGCTCAACTAAGGCTGGTCACAATGGGCAAGAACATAGTCTAGTAACTTACACACTTCCCTAGACTATGTTACTACCTCCACAGTAGGTAGGAACATCTATGTAGTGTCATGCAACAATGTATTTATTAGGTTATAGACTCATTGTTTTTTGGAGTGTGTGATGTTCCGTTAACTTAGCTAGTTACCACAAGCACCTCTCTCTTCATTAAATATGTGACACATAAGCAAAGTTGTATTGTAGTGTGTGATGTTACTCCTAAGTTCCTCCCCATTGTGACCAGCCTAACCATCGAGATCAGGTCAGCTACCAGTGGTCCACGCTTGCCCCCCTCACCACTGCAATGCTAACATGCCCACACTCCACAGGTAAGAAATATGTGTGAAATTTCTTACTGGAATGGCGGAATTTCATCCCTCTGTTTGGTTATGTCTCTTATCATTTTGACTTGTGTGGGTTTTTAACCTGATGAAAAAATTGCTACATTCAGATTCCCAGTTTTAATATTGCAGAATCTTCCGTTATGCATCTAATAGCATGTATATATGAAATAAAAGTACCTTCCCAGCTGTAATTTCCTTCCACATTTATTTCCAAAGGTAGCCATGCTTTGATAATCAGGGACAAGGTTGGAATTGCCGGATGTAAGAGCTATCAGTTTTACTTTTATAACGAGGTGCCTACAGATTCTTAAGTGAGGACTTAGGAGAACTATCATTCCCGTACCTTCCATTATTGATTTCTTTATGCAAGTTCCAAAAAGCAAGAATCCTCTTTCTGAAGATTTGGTATGAAAAGCGAGCAGATACTTGGTTGCAGAGTCTTATAGTTTGGCTGGAGCTGTGCTGCCAAAAATATCATGGCTTATTTGACAAACTTGTGTTGTCAATGTTAAGTGTGGCATATTTCATTTTGTTGAGATATTGTTTCTTTTCACTTATTTTTTGCCTGGAGGCAGGGTGCAGTGTCCATGAAATTTACCAACCCAATGAATTATTGGGTAACATGTTTTTTGCCCCATGATATTCGTCGTCAAATGTTGCTGCTTGGGAATCTAACAAACCCATTAAGAGAAATCATATTTTATGTCAGATATCTTCATGTGTATGTTGTGAACTAGAAAACTGAAACAACAAGCCTACCAGTGTTGTCCATAGACTGTTGTTGTGGTACTTTGTCCTCCTGATTAGAGGGCCGCTGGGGATTTCCGCCATCGTCCTCCTCTTCACGGGCATGACACTCTTTTTCTGTTGCGGCATATATTCATCTAAATTTATTGGCCAGTTCTTCTTTGCTCGGCCCCCTCCTCCTAGCCTGATATGTCTGCTAAGTGTCTAAGTGGTAGGTACTACAACATGCAAGTGAAATTTAATTAGATGTTGCAAACTTATTTGTGCCAACAAGGTGTGCTATGAAATCACAAGTATGTATGTATGTATATATATATATATATATATATATATATATATATATATATATATATATATATATATATATATATATATATGGTCGCGCTATTCGTTACCCTGGATGAGGAATAGTTATTCTTCACCCCCCTCTATTTTACTATCAATGCACCGTAATTTTACATTTCGTAAGTTTTGTCTTATTTCCGACGCAAAAAGGGACCGTAAGAAAATATATAATCGCCGTAAAAATTATTTTATGTTATGTAAAATTACAAACATAAAATCATAGTCTAAAATACACATAAACTGTAAATTTGCTTGTCTTATGACCTATATTTTTATTTTCTTAAGTCAAATTTTACGTACTGAATTAATAGGAATATAACTATTTGAATTCAAAATGTAATTTAATTATGAAATGATCGTAAGATTACCTCAGATGAAGAATAACTTATTCTACAGCCTGGGTGATGAATAGTAACACTATATATATAACAGAATAAGTTATTCTTCACCCGAGGTAATCTTACGATCATTTCATAATTAAATTACGTTTGAATTTCAAATATTTACATTTTTATTGATTCACTACGTAAAAATTGGCATAAGAAAATAAAAATATAGTTCATATGACAAGAATTTTTTTAGTTTATGTGTATTTTACACTATGTTTTTACGTTTGTAATTTTACATAACATAAAATAGTTTTTACGATGATTATATATTTTCTTACGGTCTCTTTTCACGTCGGAAATAAGGCAAAACTTACAGAACGTAAAATTACGGTATATATAGGGTCGCGCTATATATATATATATATATATATATATATATATATATATATATATATATATATATATATATATATATATATATATATATATATATATATATATATATATATATATGAATGGAAAAAAAATCAAAAATGGAATGATACAACCTTGTGTATAAGCTTATGAGTGTTTTCATGCAATCAAGAAAAAAACACATGGATCAAATGGATTTTGTGCCGTGAATTTGGACATGAACAAAGCCTACGACCGTGTTGAGTGGAGCTTCTTGGAAAAAAATAATGTTGCGGATGGGATTTCATGCACATTGCGTGGAGCTTATCATGGAGTGTGTATCTTCAGTAAGCTATAGGGTCCGGTTCAATAATACAGAAACTGAAGAATTCGCTCCCACGAGAGGGCTCAGATAGGGCGACCCATTATCACCTTATTTATTTCTCTTGTGCTCTGAGGGTCTTTCAAGCTTATTAGCTCATGAACAGGAAATTGGAGGTCTGGAAGGGGTCCGTGTTTGTAGAAATGCCCCCCCTATCTCACATTTACTGTTTGCAGATGACTCCTTGATCCTAATGAAGGCGGACTCACATAATGCAAGTACACTCAAATGGATTCTTGACACATATTGTGCTAGTTCTGGGCAACTAGTTAGTAATGCTAAATCGAGTATATTTTTTAGTCCTAATACTAATGTCAATACCAGGGAGAATGTGTGTACAGAATTAAATATTGAGACATAAGCTCTATCTGACACATATTTGGGTCTCCCTACAATTGTGGGAGTCGACAGAATTGACTGTTTCCAGCACTTGATCGATAGAGTTTGCCAGAGGTTGAAGGGGTGGAAGGAGAAAACACTCTCGATGCAAGGTAAAGAGGTACTGGTAAAGTCGGTAGCCCAAGCAATACCTTCTTATGCAATGTCAGTTTTTAAATTGCCTAAAGGAATCTGTAAGTCTATCACTGATGAAATTGCTGGGTTCTGGTGGGGTGACAATGAGGAGAAAAAGAAAATGCATTGGTTTGCGTGGTGGAGGTTGTGTATTCCGAAGAAGGAAGGGGGATTGGGTTTTAGAGACTTGCACAGTTTTAATCTTGCTACGTTAGCAAAATAGTGTTGGCGACTAATCCAAAACCCGAATTCTTTGTGTGCGCAAGTTCTGAGGGCAAAATATTACCCAGATGGTGACATATTGAAAGCTGGACAAAAAAAGGCTCTTCTTATACTTGGCAGAGTATTGTCGCGGGTATTCAGACTTTTAAGCGAGGTTGCATTTGGCGTGTTGGAAGTGGAGCTCAAATTGATATCTGGCATGATCCATGGATTCCATCAAGTGTCACAAGGAAAGTAATCACGAATAGGGGTGCAACAATGATTTCAAAGGTTGATGAGTTAATAAATCCGTACACGGGCCAGTGGGATGAGGATCTAATTCGTGATGTGTTCTCCCCTGTTGATGTTCATAGGATATTACAAATCCCCTTGAATTATCACTTGACGGAAGACTTTGTGGCTTGGAACTATACACGATCAGGAACGTTTTCCGTGCGATCGGCTTATCATAAGGAGTTTGAACATCAACATGGGGCACAGTGGGTGCGAGCTGATGGGCAAGGTACAGAAAATATAAACTCAGTTTGGAAGGATATGTGGAAGCTGAAAACCAGGGAAGATAAAACATTTTGCATGGAAAGTTTTGCATGGCGCCCTCCCATGCTTTGGTGTATTAGCAAGCCGACACATCCCATGCTCAGCTCAATGTCCAGTTTGTTTAGTCGAAGCAGAAGACATTCAACACTGCTTATTTAGGTGCCGACGAGCGACGGATGTTTGGGAGCGGCTGGGCTTGCTATAAGTCATACGGAAAGCTGTCGCCGAGGACAGATCAGGATCTATTACGATGGAAATTTTATCAAAGCTTCAGGGCAATGATGCGGAGGTACCAACGGCGGAGCTTGCTGTTGTAGCAGCATGGTATATATGGTGGCAGCGTCGACAGATAGTAAAGGGATTCAAAGTCCAAACGCCGGAAAAAACTGCACTAGTCATCAAGGTTTTGGCGACAAATTTCCTCAGGTCAACTATACCCAAAGGACCAATACGTAAGAACGACCACATGTGGAGGAAACCAGGATATGGGATCGTGAAGATAAATGTTGATGCTTCCTTTCAGTATGAAACACTTTCAGGTGCTTGTGGTGCTGTGGCTCGGGACTACCGGGGTGATTTTATTGCTGCAGCAAGTTGGTTTGTTCCAAACATCAGTGGAGTTGACTCAGCTGAGCTAACTGCCATCAGAAACGGGATATACTTGGCAACTCACATTGGATGCAACAACATAGAAATTGAATCAGATTGTTCGTTCGCAGTGGACTCGCTGAACCAAGTTGATGATTATTTAGGCCCGGAGGTAGCTATCATCACAGAGTGTAAACAACTTATGATGGACTTTGCGTCCATATCCTTCAGACATTGCTATAGAGAGGCCAATCAGGTGGCAGATGAATTAGCAAAGAACTCTTTTACTACTAGATCTTCTAGTTCTTGGGATGATGAGATCCCTGATTTTATTTCTCATCTGCTTGTAAATGACATGTCTATTATTTGAGAAATAAAGTCTATTTGTAGTAAAAAAAGTGCTCGGTGAATCCCCAACAAGTATATGTAGGTGTGAATGAAAAAAAACATTTCTGCTCCAATCAAATATTATAACATTTCTGCCCCAACAATAGTAAATTTGAATCACATAGTAGTATGTCATCCAAATTACCTCGATTATCTTATTATTCTTGGTATTTATTTTCCTTGGGATAGGTTCAAACAAGTTAGCATCATTGTATATATGTCAGATTGTCAACGTATTTTAGTTCAGCTGTGCATTTTGATTGTATGTTCATATTAGGGAAAGGCATTCCATGATCTGAAGATGGAAATGAATACAAATATATGGTGCCTTAACTGTGTGATCTCCAGTAATTATCATGGATAATTTGTAGAATTTACTTTCTCCCGAGAAAAGTGCATAATTTTCTTTTGACAAAAATAATTCCTTGGTTCTTTAATTTTGAACTTTTTTCCAGGATACTGACTTTAATTCTGTAGTCAACTCAGAGTAACAGCATAGTGCGCCTTTATTGTTTCTGAAAATGCAAGCGAAGGTCTCGTCTTCAGAACATGTGTAGCTTGTTAGAAATGATTAAGAAAATAACCAAGTTTTGTTCTTACAGCAAGTGATGATATCCCTTTTGTAACTATATAGTTTTGGACTTCACCAGGTGAGTACACACTCTGCAAGTACAGAATAGTCTGCAAGCGTGTATAATATGTATCCAAATGAGGCTAGAGGCATATACAACCATACTCCAACGATTTATACTGCAGCAAAACCCTGAGTTTTCTCTGTTATAGACAGTAGATTCATTATAATCTCATTGTTGGAATTATTGCCTAGAAAACGTGTGTGTCTTAGGATTTGGGATTAAAATCAGAAGCATGAGATACTTCATCTTGGCTCCAATAAGCTTGGCTAATTTTTGCATAGAAGCTATGGCCCTCCTTTTAATCCAGCCAACACTGTTGAAGGTTGTCTACTCTCTTGCTCGATACATGTTTTTGTTAGATTTGGTTACTTTAGTCGTATCTACTCTGGTAGTTTAGTGCACAAGATTATTTAGCAGTAATTCTCTCTTTGTTGTGAGGTACTTTGGCGAAAAAGTTCTTCAGAGAAACAAAAGCTTTAAAGAGCCAAACATGATTTATTTTTATTTTTTATTTTGCAAAGAAGAAGCATGTTATTCATGCCGAATAAAATTGAACCTAAGGCACTTGAATACAGTAAATCTGAAATTGTGAATCAAAGCGAAACTCTCGGTGTTCATGTAAGTTGATTTCAAAATTAACAAATCCTGAAACCTTATTAATTCTGATTTAGCATGGGCATCTTCATCATTTCTACTGTGATTTTCCCATGTAAGCTAGGTTGTTGCTTGATGGGCCTGCAGAAGCGCTGGCATCTCCATTACGCAAGCTAGGTTGTTGTGTGGGTCGGCGGAAGTGTTCACATCTCCATCATTTTTGCTGGGATTTTCTTCTGTGTGCTAGGAAGTTCAATATACTGATTCAAACTGGAGCATGATCAGCTAAGCACCTGATCCCAAAGCTTTGGTGTCCAAAGAGAAAACAAGAAGAACATTAAGATTCTCAAAACTATCAATTGTTTCGCCCCCACCTATTTAATCATTTGTGGAAGTTGCCTCCAGCAAGCAAGCTGGTTAGGTTCTTGTGATCCATAGATCCTTTTAACTGCAAGAAGTTTTGTAACAGATTGTTGTTAAGGACAGCTGTTTCTAATCATTTTTTAGTTTTGGAAAAAGCTAAATGAACTTTGATTTGTTATAGCAAAGCTATGCTATTTTTTGAAAATGAAGTTATTGGCACACCATGGAAGCTCCCTAGAAAGAGAGAGTAGTCCTTGCTCCGGGCAACGGATGTTAAGTGGGACTGTATCTCTAATGTTTATATTTTATTATAAGTTTAGTACTCATGTTCTTCCGTTCCTAGTTTTTCATCAAGTTGACATTGTACAAAAAATTGAGCTCAACTGTAATTTACATTCAACAATTATTCTTCGGACCAACATCAGCATATAGCGAGCCAACTAACCGTGAAAGACTTGGTACAAAATACAAATATAAGACTTAACCCGTGAGTGAAGGACGGCGCAGCAAAGCGCGCGTCACATTCTAGTTCATATGACATTGCACGAATTATTCTGCAACATATTTAGATCGATCGAAGCAGCAGCTATATATGTATTGTATGCATGAATATGTAGTCCGGCTGTCTTAGCTAATTGTTGAACTTTATAGGGTACACCGGCGTCTTGTCGGGGCCGTTGAACAGCCCAAAGCTCTTCTCTGTCACGGCCCCTCCTTTCTGGTTCTCGTTGAACATGGCGAAGATGTACGTCTCCAGGGGCACCGGCCTCTTGGGCGTGCCTTTGCCGACGTGGTCGATGAGCCCCTGGTTGTACGCCTGCGCGTTAGCGACGGTTGCCAGGTCGTCGCCGGCCGACGGCCATCCGCTCTCCGAGACCACAATGGGCACGTCCGGCGCACCCGCCTTCTCCAAGGCCGAGTAAACCGCGTCGACCATGGCGTCGAAGAGGTTCGTGTAGGTGAGACCGCTGTCGCTCACCGTGCTGGTGCTTTGCTTGAAGAGCGCGAAGCCGAGGTCGATGTCCGGGGTGTCCCTTTTGGCGAAGTAGGGGTACACGTTGGCGAGGAGCGGGGCCCCGGTGGCCTTGAGCATCTTGGCCACCTCCGTCATGTATGGGTCCTTGAACGCGCCCTCGGAGGGCGGCGAGGAGGACCCCAGCACGCTCATCTTGACCGCCGTGGACACCTTGACGTCAGTGCGGCTGGCCGCAGCGAGCGCGGCGTTGAGGTTCTTGATGGCCGGGACGATGTTGTCCGTGTCGCTGCCCTCGATCTCGTTGCCGGCCGCAATGTACTTGATGCGCACGCCCGGGAAGGCAAGCACGTTGTCACGGATCCAGCCGGCCGCGGCGGCAGGGTCGGAGGCGATGGCGGCGAAGCCGCCACCCACGTCCATGATGAGTTCGATCTCGGTGCCGTCGAGAGCCAGGAGCGTCTCGGGTTCCGGCTCGTAGATGCGCATGGCGCCGATTCCCAGGGACTTGTAGAACCGCACCACCTCGGCCCGCGATGGCAGGTTGTCGCCGACCTTGCCGTTGCACACGCCGATGGATTGCACCTGATCTGCCCGCGCAATCGCCAGGGACAACAGTGAGTTCGTAGTTTGACACCAACATGCAACCGATTAATTGGCCTGTCACCTCACCGTCACCGGTGATGAACATCACGGAGACATGCATGCATGCAGGTTGGTTGGTGGCTTATATTAATTACCGATAGTGATGGACGCCAAGATCACTCCGACGACCAGCGCCATGGCGACCGTACGTTGCCGCGCCATCTTCAGAAGCTCGATCGATCGACCAGCTTGTTGTGCGAGGAAGAAACAGTCGATGCACGCACGTACGTCCCCGGCTCCTAGGCCTCCTTTTGCATGCAACTGTACCGACAATCCACCAGCTATATATAGGACTGGACGGATGGATGGATTGCAAGAGCTAGCGCGCTCCCTATTTATATCGCTGGCGAGTCTGAAATAGTTTGGTTCATCTCCATATATAGCTGCCCAGCAGCCAGGTGTGTGGTGTGATCGTACGTACAAGACGTCCATCCAACTGCCCAACGCAATTCATGCATGTCGATTGCAACAACAACCACAAAAAAAGCTTAGTTCCCTACACAATCCCTACACCTTAATAAATGATGAAATCCTCATGAACTTCTCCCGCAAAACGGACAAAAATATTTGAATGATGCAGATTAAAATAAGCTAGGTCAAAGATATAGCAAGGGTGTAGAAAAAATACGCTTCAGAAGATGTACAGTTACATGTATGATGACATGCTATTTGTGCCTGGGGGGACCAATTGTTCAGCATGATACCATATCAAAACACACATTGCATATAGATGTATTTGTCGGATTCAACTTATAAAGTAAAACTGCTCTAGACCTGCCAAATTGCATACTACTCCATCAAAACTTAAGATTCTGCATTTCAGTCATCCGGACGGATCGCGGACACAAAAGTTGCGTGCATGGTATTTCTAAATTTGACATACTTAATTATGAAAGAAAAAAACTTAGAGATTTTATATGGTGTTTAATTTGTATTTTTAAATCAATTATATTTTTTTGGGATTTTTCTAAAAAATTAACAGGCTTTTTAAAAATCCTTCCATTGTGATATATACTACCTATATATGTTTATTTATTATGGTTCTGTTAGGCAACTAGTAAGATAATCTTATTTCTCTTTTCTCAGTCAACTTTACATGTTTGTTCATATATATAGATGTAAGCAACATTCACAGTATTTGTTTTGCCTATGTGTGCAAAACAAGTAAAATATTTTTGAGCGCTCACAAAATATGGACTTTTCCATGGCGTCGAAAGAAATTATCAGTCAACGTAGAATTAGCAAAGTTACTTGTTTCTAAGGAAAATAATTAGAATCAAACGCTGTACTTCACAAGTTTACTACGCTTCTTTAGTGGAGAGGAACCGATCCTTATTTCCAAAACACAATGGATGGATCTTATTCATATGACATTATCTAGTAGAGTAACATACTAGTACGTGCTTGTACGTATTATTGTGCAGCTTATTGAGATCTACCGTAATAAGAGATATGTATGTACTCATGTATACATGAAAATATAGTCCGGACGTCTTCTTAACTAATTGGTGAACCTTATAGGGTACACCGGCGTCTTGTCGGGGCCGTTGAACAGCCCGAAGTTCCTCTCTGTGTCGGGCCCGTCCTTTCGGTTCTCGTTGAACATGGCGAAGATGTACGTCTCCAGGGGCCCGGCCCTCTTGGGCGTGCCTTTGCCGACGTGGTCGATGAGGTTCTGGTTGTACGCCTGCGCGTTAGTGGGGGTTGCAAGGTCGTCGCCGGCCGACGGCCACCCGCTCTCCGAGACCACGATGGGCACGTCCGACGCACCCGCCTGCTCCATGGCCGTGTACATGGCGTCGACCATGGCATCGAAGAGGTTGGTGTAGGTGAGGCCGTTGCCGTTGTCGTTCACCTGGTTGGTGCTCGGCTGGAAGAGCGCGAAGCTGAGGTCGATGGTCGGGGTGTCCCTTTTGGCGATGTAGGGGTACACGTTGGCGAGCAGCGGCGCGCTGGTGTCCTTGAGCAGCTGGGCCACCTCCGTCATGTACGCGTCTTTGAACACGCCGCTGGAGGGAGGCGAGGAGGACGCGAGCACGCTCATCTTGACCGCCGTGGACACCTTCACGTCAGGGCGGCTGGCCTTGGAGAGCGCGGCGTTGAGGTTCGTCATGGCCGGGACGATGTTCTGCGTGTCGCCGCCTTCCACCTCGTTGCCGGCCGCGATATACTTGATGCTGACGTGCGGGTAGGCCAGCACGTTTTCTTGGACCCAGGACGCGGCCAAACCGGCGTCGGAGGCGAGGGCGGAAAGGTTGCCGTTGCCGACGTCCATGATGAGGTCGATGCCGGTGTCGCCGAGGGCCTGGAGCGTCTCCGGGTCCGGGGCGTAGATGCGCATGGCGCTGATGCCCTTGGTCCTGTACAACTGCACCACGTCGGCCGGAGATGGCAGGGACTGGCTGTCGCCTATCATCCCGTTGCACACCCCGATGGATTCCACCTCTGCACGCTCGTCGTGGACAGTGCAAATAGAATTAGTTTGATGTTGGTGATGAGCGGAGACATGCATGCTTGCAGGTTGGTGGCTTACCGATAGGGATGGACGCCAAGACTCCGACGACCAACGCCACGGCGAGCGCGAGCGCGGAGGCAGAGCACGTACGCTGCCGCGCCATCTTCAGAAGCTCGGTCAGCTTGTTATGCACGGGCGTACTCGTCTACTGTGGTACTTCTGTAGTAGGTAGGCCTCCTTTTGCATGCAACTGTACCGAGCAGACACCACCATATATATAGGACTGGATGGATTCCAACCAAGAGCTAGCGGGCGGCTTGTGTTGGCGATTTTGAAATAGTTTGGCGAGTTGCATGGCCACTCTCGATCGTTTTCAGCTGGTTTCCAGGTTGGTGGTTCCACTCCATGGCTAGCCAGCAGCCAGGCGTGTGGTACTTACAAGACTTCCAACTGTCCGACGCAATGCATGCACGTCGATGGCACCGTCGTACTGTACGTGGCGGTCGTCTGGTCCGGCCATTTGTCTGCCTAATCACCGTGGCGTACGAGACACTGCACCAGTCGCGCCCCGAGAGACTCGTTACGTTCATTTGTTTCCACATCATGGATCGGTTCCTCACGCGGTGTGGTCACCTGGCCGGAAGTGTACGACGGGCATGGAATGGATGCATCGGTCCAAACTCCAAACCTGTGGAATTACGTACGCGTAAGGCCAGAGAGTGGAAGAAAAGTCCTGTTTTGCCCTGTTGTTTTTCCGTTTTTGTCCCGTGACCCAGACCTACGTGTACGCCGGGTATGTATGTGTCTACATGGTTCCAAAATTGTGGCTCGTCTGTGTAGTGGAATTCCAGCGGATAGTAGACAAAATGGTGCTTTCACCATGCTTCGTTTTGTATACTGTAGGGCATGGTGCATTTCTTCTTCTTCTTTTTGTCCCTACTACATGTACGGAGGCTAGCTTAGCCGAAACAAGGCACATTCTAGATTTAGGACGTCGATAACTACCACACGTATGGTAGGAAAGAAGACGCACCACACGTTTTTAATGCAAATAGATTGTCACGTCATAGCATGCATGCATGCAAGAATCTTTTTGAATTTCAATTTTTAAAATGTTTTATCTCTTAAATGAAAAATCCGATTGAAGATCCGTTTTCACCATTAAATCCATCGCGACGAGATCTTCAAAACTAGATCTCATATCGATATATTTTGGCGAATTTTTTTTGGTTAAAAGTTGCCATGTCTATTGCACATGAATTGCCATGATATTTACACTGAAGTTGCCATGATATGTTTCAACTATTTTCTTTTACATTTAAAAATAAATTTTAACATATTATAAAACAGAGATTAAGAAACTAGACTTGCCATGCACCATAAACTAAAATTGCCATGATACATGCACTTAAAATTGCCATGGTTCAATAAAAAAATATTTTCATGGTCAAAGTACTGGAATTACCATCACAAAAAAACTAAAATTGCCATGATCTACAAACTAAGAATGCCACATGGCAACTTTAGTTTAAGCACTATGGCAACTATAGTGTAAACATCATGGCAACTTCTGGGCAAAAAAAAAAGAATTCATTGAAACATATCAACATGGGGTCTAGTTTTGAAGATCTCATCGAGACGGATTTAATGGTGAAAACGGATTTTTAGTTCGCTTTTTTATTTAAGAGATAAAACATTTTTAAGCCGAAAACCAAAAAGACTTCTGCTGATGTCATCTATTCATACGTGGCAAAATGAGTGGTGATGGAGGCGTGTGGGCGATCTGCAAACGCCCACACATGTGGGCGTTAGTTTTTTCCGTAGATTTAAGGACACAAGTTGACCCCTGTGTTTTTCAGGGTAAGAAGGGCTAGAGAAAATACCTCGGGCCGAGTGTCACACCCTAGCTAGTTCAAGCATTAGAGTGTGCATCATGTTTAAATTTTTCTTAAATTTGAAATGGGGAAAGCAGAAACCCCCAACACCCCCTGGAAACAACTAGGGTTTACTAAAATTATTTTCAATGAACATGAAATGCCCTTCTAAAAAGTTCATCCTCTTTGTCTTGGGTTAAAACCTCTGGCAAAATTGATGCACAATTTTCTAAGTCAATAGAAGGTCATTGAAATAAATCATAAGTATTTGAATTTGGGCATTTAAATGCTATAAAATAATTTAAATGCTCAAATAATTCTGGAAATAAATGTTTGCTGTTGGAAATATTCTAAACAGAGCCTAAAATTATTTTCAGGATTTTTGGAAACATTTTAGTATTTTAATTAAAGCCCAACATTTGCAGTTAAATAGAAAAACAGAAACAAATAAAAATAAAAGAGAGAGAGGGAAGCTACCTGGGCCTTACCTGTGCTGGCCCAGCCCCCCTGGCTCGGCCCAGCCGACTGGCTGCCAGTCGTCGTCCTCCTCTCGCCAGAAGGACGCGGAGCGCGTGGCCGGCGCCCGCGGCCACACGCCGGCCACCTCCTGCTTCTGCCGACGTCCTGGAGACGTCCAGGGATGCCACGCGACCCCCATGTCCCCCTCCCATCCTCGCTCACTCTCCCCCTCGTCTCCATCACTCTCTCCCGTGATGCCCGAGCGCGTTCCTCGCCGCCGTTCGCCGTAGACGACGCCAGAGCCACCCCCTCGCCCCTCCGACAAGCCAAATCGCTCCGCCACGACGCCCTCGCCCTCCCCACCGAGCCACGCTTCACCGGAGGCCCTGCATCGCCGCTATCGCGCCATCTTAAACCTCGGTACCCGCCGGATGCCGTTCATCGATTCGCCTCACTCCGGTCGCCCCCGAGCCCACTGATCTGCTCATCGACCTCCCTGTGAGCTCTGCCGCTTTTCCCCTCTTCTTTCCCACGCGTTTGCACCCTCTAGGCCATAGTTCCACCATGGCCGAAGCTCGTCTTCGTTCGAGCTTGTCACGGCGTTGCTCCGGCGACCATTTGGTCATCCCGTGCTATGCAACGTGCTTGCCGCATCGCGTAGTGCCTCGCTAGCGCCTCAGTTTTCGTGTTTGCACGCCGCAGCCCAAACCCCGCACATGGCCGAACTCCGGTCGCCGCCTTGCAGCTCGCCGTCGTTGTCTCCGGCCACCATAGGCCCGGCCTCCACCACCACTAGATGCGCGCCTGCAAGAGCTCTCCAATGAGCCCAAGAACGGCCTCGCCCGTGCCCTGTGGGCATTTTCCGAGCCGCGCCACCGTCTCGGGCCTCGCTGGCCTCGAGTCACCGGCGGGATTAGCCCCGCTGACCAGGGGTTTGACCCCAGTTTGACTCCCCTGAGTCAATGACAAGTGGGCCCTCTCTGTTAACTAAATCAGATTAGTTTTAATTAAAAATAATTAGCTTAATTAACTACTGACACGCGGGACCCACCAGTCAGGTTTAACCTGGACGTCCCCGTTGACCACTGACGTCACCCTGACGTAATGCTGACGCAGTAATTAAATTACTGGATTTATTCTTTAATAGGAAATTCCAGAAAATAGTCAAAACTTCTAAAAATCATAGAAAATCAACCATAGCTCCAAATGCAAAGATTTATATATGAAAAATGATCAGAAAAATTCAATCTATCCATCTGTAATGGTTTCATGCATGACAAAACAAGTTTATCTCGCTGTTTAAGCAGAATAAGGAAATGCACTATTAAGGCCATGTTTAATGAGCTAATATTTGAATCTTTGATTCAAATGAGTTCATTACTTTCTGTTATAACTTGCATTAGGCCAAGACACATTCATATTGCTATGTCATAGCATGCATCATATTGTTGCATATCATCCTGTGTTGATTGTGTTCCGATGTGTTCTTCGTGGTAGGTTCTGCCTCCGAGGATATTCACGAGTATCCAACTGAAGGGCAGTATCCCACTACCACTCCATCAGGCAAGCAACCCATTGATCATTTCGATACAAACCCATGTTCTCGCTTCTGCTCTTGTTTACTGCATTAAGACAACGCGATTCAAACTGTTGTGTGTTACGGTAGTTGAACCCTTATCCTCTGCATGACCTGTCATTGCCACAGTAACTAGATGAAATGCACTAGCATGTGTAGGAGTTGATTGAGCCATGTATGTGATTCCTACCTTGCTATGCCTGCTATGCTTAGAGTTGTGTTAGGTCTGGTAAATCTGGGTGATGGGCTAGAGTGAAATGCTTGTGTCGGTAATATGAGGGATGTGTTGAACATGTTTTGGTAAAGGTATCGATGAGAGGCCATGTAGGAGTACATGGTGGGTTGTTTCATTGAGGCCGTCCATAAGAACTGAGATCTGTATGTGTGATTTAAGATACAGTTACTACCGTACATTGGGCCCGAAACCAATGGACCCTCTCGGCTTCTTAATCACCCTAGTACTCTGTCCAGGAGTTGCAAATAGTTTCTGGTGTTTGTAGGTTATGTGTTGGCGGCCGTGCGTAGCGCTGACCCTAGGGGTGGGCTATGTTGCGGTAGATACACCATGGCACGGTGTACCGAGTCACCCGTTTGGTGTCTCGGGAACCCTGTACACATCGTTCGGGGCCGTATGTGGAAACCTCGGCCGGACTCCCTGCGGATGGAACCTGGATAGGCGATAAACCTGGACTAGAGACTTAAGTGTTTAGGTAGGCCGTGGCCGACACCCTCGCTGGGCTTCCGCTTGAAGGTTGCCGAGTACATGTCGTGTAAACAGCGGTAAGTGGTGAAAGCGTGTATGAAGAAGTACACCCCTGCAGGGTATAAAACTATTCGAATAGCCGCGTCCGCGGTAAAGGACTACTTGGTTGCCTATACAGTTCATAGACAAGTTAATGGATACTACTAAAAGACTCAAGATAAGTGTGAGTACCGAGGATGGCCCTCTCGTAGGATGACGAGGGAGGATCCCCGGTGGAGTATTGTGTTGGTGAGTAGTGGACTCGTGTGCAAAAACTATTTTACTGGTGGAGTTCCGCAGGATAGCTTAGCCAAGAGTCAAAGCTGGCTTGCTGCATTAACCCCACCACCTTCTTGAGAATAAGCATGTATAGTAGGTTCTGATGTAAGACTTGCTGAGTACCTTTGTACTCATGTTTGCTTAATTACTGTTTTCAGACGACAACACTGCCCCCTCCGATGGGTTCTACGTAGACCTTGACGTCGACGAGTGACTAGCCACCCAGGTGGTGATCCTGGCCATGGAGGGCCCTATGTAGATAGATAGGCTTCGAGAAGCCTTCTTTCTTTCTAGAGTCTGTACTTAGACTAGTTGCTTCCGCATGTGCTTGTATGTTTGTATGACTTGAGTGTCGGGTCATGTGACCCCTATCTGTATGAACATGTTATGTATGGCTCCCTGGAGCCTTTAAATAAAGTACTTGAGTTGTAGAGTTTTGTTGTGATGCCATGTTGTATGTACTCATATCGGGCATATTGTGTGTATGATTGAAATGCTTGGTATGAGTGGGATCCGACAATCTAGTTGTTTATCCTTGGCAGCCTTGCTTATGGGGAAATGTAGTCTAGTGTTCCTCGAGCCATAGTAGTCCGCTACAGCCCGGTACACTGGAGTCCTGCTAGCCCAGCACTACTGTTCAGGACACTTGACTGGCCGGCATGTGTTTCACTTCGTTCCTATGTCTGTCCCTTTGGGGAAATGTCACGCGGTGATTTCCGGAGTCCTGCCTAGCCTGCTACAGCCCGGGTTCCCCGGAGTCCTGTTAGCCCAGTGCTACAGCCCGGAATCACTCGCTGATGACCGACATGCTCGATGTGATTCATGTATGCCTGTCTCCATAGGTCTGTGTCTCTTTGGGTTCACGACTAGCCATGTCGGCCCGGGTTCTCTGTCATATGGATGCTAGCGACACTACCATATACGTGAGCCAAAAGGCGCAAACGGTCCCGGTCCATGGTAAGATGACACTTGTGGGATACCGTGCGTGAGGCCGCAAAGTGATATGAGGTGTTACCGGCTAGATCGATGTGGCTTGGAATCGGGGTCCTGACAGTGTTGGCATCAGAGCCGGACTGCCTATAGGTTCGTTGAGCCAAGATGGTCGATGTCGAGTCTAGAAATGCTTTAGTTATATGTAGGGGAATTGACTGTGGGAGGGAACGTAAGGCTCTTTTACTCCTTTACCCTATGCCTCTGATCTGAGTCATTCTCTTCTCATTCAACGTGGGTTAAGGACTAGGCTCTCTTCTTCTATCAGGTTCACGTGTTACTAATCCGTAGTAGCTTATAGGATTGTTGTTACAAGTCCCAGTTCAGTTTCTACTATTCTTAGTATGTTGCTAATTGGATCAGAACCTTGATATGATGTTGTTGAGTGGTATTGCGAACTGTTGTGGATGTCTCAAATCTTTTTCTGAGCATTTACAGCTGTTATGCTATCCAATTTTCCCTAAAAATTCTGATGTCTTTGCATTGTGGTTGTGCTTTCAGATGGCCAACCGTGTTCAAAACCAAGTAGTTCGCCTGACCCGGTGCCTCGACGTGCCCGGTCATACTGCTATGTTAGTCCGGGTAATGATCGAGACGGGTTACCGTTGGTATCCCGAATACACCGTTGAAGAGCAATTCCGCGACTTTAATCAAAGCCAATATCTCTGCACCGTCAGGATATTTCCTTCTTATCCTGGATCTACCGAGCCCCTTCACTGTTCCTATGGACTCGGGGTTACTGTTGAGATGGCTGTGCAGGATGCTGCCTATTCCATGATGACCATTATGCGAGTCCGGACTGGCCTGCTTTGGAACGCCGACTTCCGTTACATGCCAGCTTCACTTCCGGGAGCGCAAGGGTATCTTCAGGCTATCTATGCTGACTCCACTCAGGAGGACTAATTAACTCGTACCACTGCTGAGATGCTCGAAGATAAGGACCGAGAGAATCAGGCCTTGAGGCTGGAGCTTTTCAATACCCGTGCTGATCATTGGGCCACATTGACATGGTTTGCACCTGCGGTGCAAGCTGGATGTATGGATACAAGGGATCTGTATCCTGTGAGATCAGCTCTACCAGACATGGTGGATTAGCGTGATGTGGGAGGCATCACCCCACCCCGTGGTCCCCGCAGGCCATCGTTTGTTGGTCCAAGACCTCATCCTAGTCCCTATGGTCCACAGGCTCCTCAGGACCGTCTGTTTCCGGATGGTCACGTTGAACTTCCAGGCTATGGAGGTGACTTCTATGAGGACTACTACGAAGCTGTCTGAGTTAGTAGTAGTATCACTAGTATTGTAATAGTTGTATCTTCACTGTCCTGCGTGACTGGTGGACTACGACTTAGTGTGTAATCAATTCCGGAGGTGTAGAAAAATAATGTATAGGAGCTTGGAATGCCTCCGATGAGATGTAACGTCTTTCATCATAGTTGTACTATAGCCTGGGCTTGCACTAAACTATGTATGATGTGTATGACCGATGGTATATATATGGCAGTTTTATATTACCATGACATACGGATGAACATATCTGCATTCCGTGTTATCCATTACATTCTGCACTTCCTTGCTAAGTTTGAGCCATCATTGTCTAAACCATTGTTTTGTTTTCTCCTAGGATGGTCAACACCCGCAGCAACCCTGCTGCCTCGGAGCAGGGGAAGCCAGTGCAGCTAGGGGTGAAAATCTGCCTCACCCGCCTTCTCTGGCCGAAGTGATGCTGGAGGCGGAAAGAAACAAGCGTGAGACTAACCGCCTACTAGAGCGGATTGAACAGAACACTGCACGCCATCTGCGAAATGACTTGGTGTCAATCAATGACTTCATCAAGCTGTACCCACCAAAGTTTAACCATTCCGTCGAACCCCTCGACGCTGATGACTGGCTTCGCAGCATCACTCACAAGCTACGTTCTGCCAACGTAGCCGAAGCCGACAAGGTTACTTATGCTGCCTATCACCTCGAAGGCCCTGCTAGCCTTTGGTGGGAAAACTTCGAAGCTATGCGCCCGGTCGGCCAAATCACTACTTGTGCTGAATTCAGTGAGGCTTTCCGTGAGCATCACATCCCGGAGGTCTCATGGATCGCAAGAGGGAGGAGTTCTGCAACTTCACCCAAGGAAGACTGACTGTGGATGCATATAGTCGTGAATTTGGGAATCTGGCATGCTATGCCCCTGAAGAGGTATCTACTGACGCTAAGAAGCAGGCAAGGTTCCGCAAGGGACTTAGCCCTGAGCTTCGCCGCGATCTCCGTCTGCACGAGTGCACATCCTTTCAGAAGTTGGTCAATAAAGCCATCAGTGCTGAGACAGGCCAGACTGATTATGACGCTTCACGCAAGCACTCCCGTGATTTTGGCTCTTCATCCGGCTCTGGAACTCAGAAGCGCCGGGTGTGGATTCCAAGCACGGCACTGCCACCCAGGTTCATCCCGAGGCCATCCTTTGAGGCGCCTCGTCCCAACCAGCAATTTGCACCGCCCAAGCCCTATGGTGGCCCCGCTGCTAATGCTGCTCCACGCCCCACTGTGGTGACATGCTTTAAGTGTGGAGAGCCGGGTCACTATAGTCGAGAGTGTCCCCAGAACAACAACCCCATTCAAACTGGAAAGTCTGTTGGCCGTGGTAAGCCCGCGGGAAAGACATTCTACGCCAAGCCGGTCACTACTGCCCGTGGCCATGTCAACTATGTTTCAGCCGAGGAGGCTCATGAGGATCCCAACGTCGTCCTTGGTACGCTCCTTGTTAACTGCCATCCGGCATCTGTTCTTTTCGATACTGGAGCATCTCATTCATTTATATCCGAGAACTATGCTCGATTGCACAACACGACATTCTGTGACATGCCCACTTCCATGGTAATTCAAACTCCGGGTTCCAAATGGCAAACTTCTAGAGTAAGCCATGGGAACGAAATTCTTGTCGATAGACTTGTCTTCCTTGCATCATTAATAGCTCTCAAGTCCACGGACATAAACATCATCTTGGGTATGGACTGGATGTCAGCTCATTATGCTAAGATCGATTGTGCCACTAGAACCGTTCAACTTACTCACCCATCGGGCGAGACAGTCAATGTCTTAACTCGAGTGGCCAAGCGCCAGCTTTACTCCCTAAATGCCAACCCTCTTCCAGACCTTGAGGATGTTCCGGTAGTCCGAGACTTTCCGGATGTCTTTCCAGAAGAACTGCCAGGTGTTCCACCTGACAGGGATGTTGAGTTTGTGATAGACCTTGTTCCAGGAACCGTTCCAATTTCTAGAAGACCCTACAAGATGGCACCCTTAGAACTAGCCGAGCTTAAGAACCAACTCGATGAGTCCTTGAAAAAGGGTTTCATCCGTCCTAGTTCCTCTCCTTGGGCTTGCCCCGTCCTCTTCGTTAAGAAGAAGGATGGAACGGATCGAATGGTTGTGGATTACCGACCTGTCAATTTGGTCACCATCAAGAACAAATATCCGCTTCCCAGGATCAACGATCTGTATGATCAGCTCGCTGGATCCTCAGTCTTTTCCAAGATGGATCTGAGGTTGGGCTACCATCAAATCAAAATCAGAAACGGGGACATTCCCAAAACGGCCTTTGTTACTCGTTATGGCCAATACGAGTACACCGTTATGTCCTTCGGTTTAACCAATGCCCCAGCCACCTTCTCCCGGTTAATGAACTCGGTTTTCATGGAGTACTTGGATAAATTCGTCGTAGTATACCTCGATGACATACTCATCTACTCCAAGAATGAAGAGGAACATGCCGAACATCTAAGGCTGGTATTGATGAAACTTCGAGAGCATCGCCTTTATGCCAAATTCTCCAAGTGTGAATTTTGGTTGCCAGAAGTGACCTATCTAGGCCATGTAATTTCTGGTAAGGGTATTGCTGTCAATCCCGAGCGAGTTCAAGCCGTCCTTGATTGGACTCCACCTGAGACGGTCAAGCAAGTTCGGAGCTTCCTTGGCTTAGCGAGCTATTGCCGCCGCTTCGTCGAGAATTTCTCCAAGGTTGCTAAACCTCTAACTGAACTCCTCAAGAAAGATAAAAAGTTCGAGTGGACTCCACAGTGCGAGTTCAGCTTTCAGGAACTGAAAAGACGCCTGACATCTGCTCCCGTACTGGTACCACCAGATTTCTCCAAGGACTTTATTATCTATTGCGACGCCTCGCGACAAGGACTAGGTTGCATACTCATGCAAGATCGTCAGGTAATTGCCTATGCTTCACGGCAATTACACCCACATGAGGAAAATTATCCCACACATGATCTAGAGCTTGCAGCTGTAGTCCATGCACTTAAAACTTGGCGACATTACCTTCTCGGTAATCGTTGCGAGATCTTCACCGATCACCAAAGTTTGAAATATATCTTCACCCAACCAGATTTGAATCTCAGGCAAAGACGTTGGGTTGAGTTGATCTCGGATTACGACTTAGGAATAACTTACACCCCGGGCAAAGCCAATGTCATGGCTGATGCGCTAAGCCGTAAGTCCTATTGTAACAACCTGATGTTACAACAAAGTCAACCATTTCTCCATGAGGAATTTCGTAAGCTAAATCTTCACATTGTTCCTCGAGGATTCCTATCCACCCTGGTGGCGAAACCTACCCTTACGGATCAGATCATCAAGGCACAGAAGGTAGATCCGGGAATCTCCCGTATTAAGAGAAACATTAAGAAAGGAGTCGCGAATTGTTTCTCCATTGATGATCAAGGTGTTGTATACTTTGGGAATCGCCTAGTGGTTCCAAAGGCACGAAACCTGAGGCGGCTGATCCTTAAGGAAGCTCATGAATCCCCTCTCACCATTCATCCCGGTAGTACCAAAATGTATCAAGACCTACGCCAGAGGTTTTGGTGGACTAGGATGAAGAGGGAAATCGCTCAATACATTGCTAATTGCGACGTTTGTCGTCGTGTTAAAGCAGAGCATCAACGGCCTGCTGGCACCCTTCAACCTTTGGCTATCCCTGAATGGAAATGGGATAAAATCAGTATGGATTTCATCACTGGGTTTCCCAGAACCAAGAGAGGGAATAATGCCATCTTCGTCGTGATCGACCGACTTTCCAAAGTAGCCCATTTCCTACCTGTTCGTGAGAGTATCACCGCTAGCCAGCTAGCCGATTTATACATCTCCCGAATAGTGTCTCTTCATGGTGTTCCATTGGAAATTAACTCAGACCGTGGGAGTCTCTTCACCTCTCGATTTTGGGAAAGTTTCCAAAATGCTATGGGAACTCGTCTCTCTTTTAGTACCACCTTCCATCCTCAATCAACTGGTCAAGTAGAGCGAGTCAACCAAATTCTGGAAGATATGCTCCGAGCTTTTGTCATCTCGTTCGGAATGAGTTGGGAGAAATGCCTTCCATTCGCGGAGTTTGCTTATAACAATAGTTACCAAGCCAGCTTGGGCAAGGCTCCTTTCGAAGTTCTTTATGGACGAAAATGTCGAACGCCTCTTAACTGGTCAGAAACCGGGGAAAGACAACTCTTTGGCCCGGATATGATTCAGGAAGCAGAAGAGCAGGTTCGCGTTATTCGTGAGAAATTGAAAACAGCCCAATCTCCTCAAAAGAGTCAATATGATCGTAAACATAAGCCTATGATTTATGAAGTCGACGAGAAGGCTTACCTTCGGGTTACTCCGTTAAAGGGAACCCATCGTTTCGGTATCAAAGGCAAATTGGCTCCTCGTTACATTGGACCCTTTCGCATTCTTGCCAAACGAGGAGAAGTTGCCTACCAATTGGAACTACCTCCGCATCTTTCCAGAGTTCACGATGTCTTCCATGTTTCACAACTCAGGCGTTGCTTCGCGGATCCTATCCGTGGAGTGGACCACGAAACGCTTGATCTACAAGATAACCTCTCCTATCGGGAATATCCCGTTCGTATCCTTGATCAAGCCGAGCGTACCACTCGATGTCAGAATATCAAGTTTCTCAAGGTTCAATGGTCACACCATTCCGAGAAAGAAGCCACTTGGGAAAGGGAGGATCGTCTTCGACTCGAGTACCCCACCTTCTTCCCGGAGGATCCTAAATCTCGGGACGAGATTCTTTTGAGTGGGAGTGAGTTGTCACACCCTAGCTAGTTCAAGCATTAGAGTGTGCATCATGTTTAAATTTCTCTTAAATTTGAAATGGGGAAAGCAGAAACCCCCAACACCCCCTGGAAACAACTAGGGTTTACTAAAATTATTTTCAATGAACCTGAAATACCCTTCTAAAAAGTTCATCCTCTTTGTCTTGGGTTAAAACCTCTGGCAAAATTGGTGCACAATTTTCTAGGTCAATAGAAGGTCATTGAATTAAATCATAAGTATTTGAATTTGGGCACTTAAATGCTATAAAATAATTTAAATGCTCAAATAATTCTGAAAATAAATGTTTGCTGTTGGAAATATTCTAAACAGAGCCCAAAATTATTTTCAGGATTTTTGGAAACGTTTTAGTATTTTAAATAAAGCCCAACATTTGCAGTTAAATAGAAAAACAGAAACAAATAAAAATAAAAGAGAGAGAGGGAAGCTACATGGGCCTTACCTGTGCTGGCCCAGCCCACCTGGCTCGGCCCAGCCGACTGGCTGCCAGTCATCGTCCTCCTCCTGCCAGAAGGACGCGGAGCGCGTGGCCGGCGCCCGTGGCCACACGCCGGCCACCTCCTGCTTCTGCCGACGTCCTGGAGACGTCCAGGGATGCCACGCGACCCCCACGTCCCCCTCCCATCCTCTCTCACTCTCCCCCTCGTCTCCCTCACTCTCTCCCGCGATGCCCGAGTGCGTTCCTCGCCGCCGTTCGCCGTAGACGACGCCAGAGCCACCCCCTCGCCCCTCCGACAAGCCAAATCGCTCTGCCACGACGCCCTCGCCCTCCCCACCGAGCCACGCTTCGCCGGAGGCCCTTCATCGATTCGCCTCGCTCCGGTCGCCCCCGAGCCCACTGATCTGCTCATCGACCTCCCTGTGAGCTCCGCTGCTTTTCCCCTCTTCTTTCCCACGCGTTTGCACCCTCTAGGCCATAGTTCCACCATGGCCGAAGCTCGTCTCCGCTCAAGCTTGTCGCCGGCGTCGCTCTGGTGACCATTTGGTCATCCCGTGCTATGCAACGTGCTTGCCGCATCGCGTAGTGCCTCGCTAGCGCCTCAGTTTCCGTGTTTGCACGCCGCAGCCCAAACCCTGCACATGGAAGAACTCCGGCCGCCGCCTTGGAGCTCGCCGTCGTTGTCTCCGGCCACCATAGGCCCGGCCTCCACCACCACTAGATGCGCGCCTGCAAGAGCTCTCCAACGAGCCCAAGAACGGCCTCGCCCGTGCCCTGTGGGCGTTTTCCGAGCCGCGCCACCGTCTCGGGCCTCGCCGACGTCGAGTCGCCGGCGGGATTAGCCCCGCTGACCAGGGGTTTGACCCCAGTTTGACTCCCCTGAGTCAATGACAAGTGGGCCCTCTCTGTTAACTAAATCAGATTAGTTTTAATTAAAAATAATTAGCTTAATTAACTACTGACACGCGGGACCCACCAGTCAGGTTTGACCTGGACGTCCCCGTTGACCACTGACGTCACCCTGACGTAATGCTGACGCAGTAATTAAATTACTGGATTTATTCTTTAATAGGAAATTCCAGAAAATAGTCAAAACTTCTAAAAATCATAGAAAATCAACCATCTGTAATGGTTTCATGCATGACAAAACAAGTTTATCTTGCTGTTTAAGCAGAATAAGGAAATGCACTATTAAGGCCATGTTTAATGAGCTAATATTTGAATCTTTGATTCAAATGAGTTCATTCCTTTCTGTTATAACTTGCATTAGGCCAAGACACATTCATATTGCCATGTCATAGCATGCATCATATTCTTGCACATCGTCCTGTGTTGATTGTGTTCCGATGTGTTCTTCGTGGTAGGTTCTGCCTCCGAGGATATTCACGAGTATCCAACTGAAGGGCAGTATCCCACTACCACTCCATCAGGCAAGCAACCCATTGATCATTTCGATACAAACCCATGTTCTCGCTTCTGCTCTGGTTTACTGCATTAAGACAACGTGATTCAAACTGCTGTGTGTTACGGTAGTTGAACCCTTATCCTCTGCATGACCTGTCATTGCCACAGTAACTAGATGAAACGCACTAGCATGTGTAGGAGTTGATTGAGCCATGTATGTGATTCCTACCTTGCTATGCCTGCTATGCTTAGAGTTGTGTCAGGTCTGGTTCATCTGGGTGATGGGCTAGAGTGAAATGCTTGTGTCGGTAATATGAGGGATGTGTTGAACATGTTTTGGTAAAGGTATCGATGAGAGGCCATGTAGGAGTACATGGTGGGTTGTTTTCTTGAGGCCGTCCATAAGAACTGAGATCAGTATGTGTGATTTAAGATGCAGTTACTACCGTACATTGGGCCCGAAACCAATGGACCCTCTCGGCTTCTTAATCACCCTAATACTCTGTCCAGGAGTTGCAAATATTTTCTGGTGTTTGTAGGTTATGTGTTGGCGGCCGTGCGTAGCGCTGACCCTAGGGGTGGGCTATGTTGCGGTAGATACACCATGGCACGGTGTACCGAGTCACCCGTTTGGTGTCTCGGGAACCCTGTTCACATCGTTCGGGGCCGTAATTGGAAACCTCGGCCGGACTCCCTGCGGATGGAACCTGGATAGGCGATAAACCTGGACTAGAGACTTAAGTGTTTAGGTAGGCCGTGGCCGACACCCTCGCTGGGCTTCCGCTTGAAGGTTCCTGAGTACATGTCGTGTAAACGGCGGTACGTGGTGAAAGCGTGTATGAAGAAGTACACCCCTGCAGGGTATAAAACTATTCGAATAGCCGCGTCCGCGGTAAAGGACTACTTGGTTGCCTATACAGTTCATAGACAAGTTAATGAATACTACTAAAAGACTCAAGATAAGTGTGAGTACCGAGGATGGCCCTCTGGTAGGATGACGAGGGAGGATCCCCGGTGGAGTATTGTGTTGGTGAGTAGTGGACTCGTGTGCGAAAACTATTTTACTGGTGGAGTTCCGTAGGATAGCTTAGCCAAGAGTCAAAGCTGGCTTGCTGCATTAACCCCACCACCTTCTTGAGAATAAGCATGTATAGTAGGTTTTGATGTAAGACTTGCTGAGTACCTTTGTACTCATGTTTGCTTAATTACTGTTTTCAGACGACAACACCGCCCCCTCTGATAGGTTCTACGTAGACCTTGACGTCGATGAGTGACTAGCCACCCAGGTGGTGATCCTGGCCATGGAGGGCCCTATGTAGATAGACAGGCTTCGAGAAGCCTTCTTTCTTTCTAGAGTCTGTACTTAGACTAGTTGCTTCCGCATGTGCTTGTATGTTTGTATGACTTGAGTGTCGGGTCATGTGACCCCTATCTGTATGAACATGTTATGTATGGCTCCCTGAAGCCTTTAAATAAAGTACTTGAGTTGTAGAGTTTTGTTGTGATGCCATGTTGTATGTACTCATATCGGGCATATTGTGTGTATGATTGAAATGCTTGGTATGAGTGGGATCCGACAATCTAGTTGTTTATCCTTGGCAACCTTGCTTGTGGGGAAATATAGTCTAGTGTTCCTCGAGCCATAGTAGTCCGCTACAGCCCGGTACACCGGAGTCCTGCTAGCCCAGCACTACTGTTCAGGACACTTGACTGGCCGGCATGTGTTTCACTTCGTTCCTATGTCTGTCCCTTTAGGGAAATGTCACGCGGTGACTTCCGAAGTCCTGTCTAGCCTGCTACAGCCCGGGTTCCCCGGAGTCCTGTTAGCCCAGTGCTACAGCCCGGAATCACTCGCTGATGACCGACATGCTCGATGTGATTCATGTATGCCTGTCTCCATAGGTCTGTGTCGCTTTGGGTTCACGACTAGCCATGTCGGCCCGGGTTCTCTGTCATATGGATGCTAGCGACACTACCATATACGTGAGCCAAAAGGCGCAAACGGTCCCGGGCCATGGTAAGACGACACCTGTGGGATACCGTGCGTGAGGCTGCAAAGTGATATGAGGTGTTACCGGCTAGATCGATGTGACTTGGAATCGGGGTCCTGACAGCGTTGGCATCAGAGCCGGACTGCCTATAGGTTCGTTGAGCCAAGATGGTCGATGTCGAGTCTAGAAATGCTTTAGTTATATGTAGGGGAATTGATTGTGGGAGGGAACGTAAGGCTCTTTTACTCCTTTACCCTATGCCTCTGATCTGAGTGTTATAGCCATGCTCCGCACATGTAAAGGAGTTTCTAACAATAGTAGCAACTATTTCGCAAAAAGAAAGAGTAGCAACTAAAAAGAAAAACGAGAGAATAGTTCTGGCTGAAAGAATGGGCAAGACGGAATCGTCGTGTTTCGGTTTTTGTGCCTCATTACATGTTTACCAGTTGTAGATGCTGAAAAGACGCACAACACACACACACCACTACGCACACTCGCTAGACATCTGTCAAAATCTACAACCTATACACATGCGACATGTCTTGAGAAATTTCCAAGGCCATCCGACACCGTAAACGGCTGGTACTTCGTCATCCCTATGGCCCGTAGACGTGCGAGGTAGCTGTAAGAGCAAAAATACACCGAGTGAGACACCCACGTCAGTCCAAGTGATCGATCTTGGGTGGGCTATGTGGCCACCGTCAGAACCAACCATCAAGCCAGGAGCTTGCCCACATGGAATCGTTGTGTTGCAAACAAGGTTTCAAATTTTGAAAGCAGAAAAAATATTCAACCACAGTTGGAACCATCTGGAAATTTATTTTGGACAAATCAATGCAAGTTTTATTAGATTAGGATATATTTCAATTTAAATAATAGGATAAATAGCTTTGTGGCTCAAATTTTAACGTGAACACCAGTCTAGCCTAATGATGTTATCCTTAAATCCATTTTATTTGACCCAGGTTAAAACCTCAGCTACGTGGATTTTTTTATATAATTTCCAACAGCAGGCATCAAGTTGAAGCAAAAGCAAAATAATGCCGAGCTGGGTTTGCACCATCGACATGAAGTATGAGAGAACTGCTTCCTACCACTCCATTACATGAGCGAGCTTGTTAAATATGGGCTTCCTCGGTATTTTATAATAATAGTTTTAACCCAACTAAAAAAATCAACTAACAAAATAATTTAGCTCTTCCTTGAAATTTCTCAACTTCTTGTCCATTTTTTTTCCTTGGTCGCAAAGTAGCTCACAGGCCAGCACAAGGCTCCCACCATGGACTTATTTTCTGAATACAGTACAAAGCAGATGTTCACAAACACGCACATACATACACTCAAGCCTATGAACGCGGGCATGCACACCCTATCCCTATGATCACCTCCTGAGATTGATGAAATTGACATAGACACATTCATAGTCAACGGGAACGTCTCCTCCCATTGAACGCACATCGTCGGTAGCCCTAAGATAAATCCAAGAAATTGGTGTCATGTTTAGTACTAGAATTCTGATGGGTTGGTTACACCACAAGAAACCAAACCATTTGAGCTATGACCAGTTCACGCTCCCACCATAGACATGAAGTATGAGATAACTGCTGCCTACCACAGCACTATACAAACAAGCTTGTCAAATGTGGGATTCCTCAGTATTTTATAAGAACAATTTTAAATAAGGTATTTCTTTGAACAAAACAAAAGTATTTTGCTAACCCCCAAAATCACTGAAAATCCGCAAAATTTTGACGATTTTTTTCCTTGGTTGCAAAGCAGCTCACAGGCCCATCACAAGGCTCCCAATAAGATGGTGAAACGCCATGCATAGTCCACCTAGGCCGAAGGACATTGATGCATGCTATCTGTTTAAAAATAAAAGATTGAGAGGAATCGTATGCTTGATAGATCATAGAATCTAGGGTAACTAACTATACCCCCTGTACAGACACTAAACATGTCAGTTACAAGGCTTTGCGACTTTTCAAGACAGGTGCAGCGACGCTTCTCCAGAAAGTATCATTTGAACAAAGCAAAACTCTAACTGCTAATAGTTAGCCTAAATAGTACGGTAATTGTAAGTTAGCCTAAGTCTAAAGCTAAGTGCGACTATTCCTAACACTCCGCCTTGGTCAACATTGTCGTCGTAGATTTCATTGTCCTGAACATAATCATATAGCCTTGAGTGGTTGAATGTCTCATTCTAATCTTGATGGACTTCGATCATGAGAATCTATCCCCCAAAAACCTGGTGGGAAAAATATGAGTAGAGATGTATTTGATATGTCGTTAAATCTCCTTTAAACACTACGGGGAAATAAGAAGAAAATAAGAAAAAAAATAATGATTATTATTTCCTTGATAACTCGTATGAGAAAAATCTAGATAGGACAAAAATAATCTCATTACTGAGTTTAGAGATGAATAGATATGTGCCTTGTATACTTCCTTTAAAAACTCCGGTGGGAAAAATAGAAAGTATGACGTATGCTAATGAATAGATATTGCCTCATGTAGCACCTTGTATGAGAACCTTGAGACTAAACTCATAAAGCGAAAAGGGTGCATTGTGACGTGCCACGAAAAACTCCTCTAAAACACAGTGGGAAAGTAATATAAGGAGAAAAGCAAAATGGCATATCCGAACACTTGTGCCCTCTTTTGGGTGGTTGAGGTATCGTGGCGGAGCGTTGCAACGGTGGCAGTGATCCTTCATTGTGACGCCGCTCTATGAAGATGGTGTGTAGCACTTCGTATGTGATAATCATGGACTTGGTGGTATAGTGACACCTTGTGGTGTATTGTCTGGGATGCCCAGGTTTACCACTAATAGACACTAGCGATGTAAGCATAGGATTGCCGAATTTGTCTCCAACGTGTGATTTCGCAGGTGGCATCTTCTCTCGCCATGCGACCAATGGCTTGGTGACATGCTATTTGCTTGGTGTGTGTATAGTTTACGGATCACGTAGATATCACGTCTGGACCATGTGCGTTTACACAATTTTTGGTGGCTGGAATTACTCAATGAGGATCTGTTGAGTAAATAGGCAATTTTTCGACTAGTTTAATCCATAGATAAATCACTAGTATGGCATTGACAGAATTAACAACATGCTGATATTGAATCACACAAGTACATGCTATGCTAATGGCAGATACATCCACGTATAACGCTAACATAGTTATAACAGAAAATAGTAGGAGTGGGATAAACGAGTTATACCCTCCAGTAGGCCATGCAGAGGCCATGACGGCGGTGGCAGCAGCGGCGTCCTCGACTTGTCGGCTTTGAGTTTCTCGGCAGCGAGACGGTCGGCGTCGGACTGTGACATGATGATGATGAAGATGACGCGGACGTAGAGGAAGCAGACGGACGGAGGAGAGCAGTCTCGTAGTCGCTTCCCAAAAACCTATTCACACCTCTTCCGTACAGGATCCAGAGAGGCGGGATTTCGGAGACCTGCTCTCCCGTCGACTGAGGGAGTCCTGGATTAGGGGGTGTCCAGATGGCCGGACTCCTGGACTATGAAGATACAAGATTGAAGACTTCGTCCCGTGTCCGGAAGGGACTTTCCTTGGCGTGGAAGGCAAGCTTGGCGATACGGATATGTAGATCTCCTACCATTGTAACCGACTTTGTGTAACTCTAGCCCTCTCCGGTGTCTATATAAACCGGAGGGTTTTAGTCCACAGGACAACATACAGAACAACAATCATACCATAGGCTAGCTTCTAGGGTTTAGCCTCTCTGATCTCGTGGTAGATCTACTCTTGTACTACCCATATCATCAATATTAATCAAGCAGGACGTAGGGTTTTACCTCCATCAAGAGGGCCCGAACCTGGGTAAAACTTCGTGTCCCCTGCCTCCTGTTACCATCCGGCCTAGATGCACAGTTCGGGACCCCCTACCCGAGATCCGCCGGTTTTGACACCGACATTGGTGCTTTCATTAAGAGTTCCTCTGTGTCGTCGCCGTCAGGCTTGATGGCTCCTACGATCATCAATGGCGATGCAGTCCAGGAGAGACCTTCCTCCTCGGACAAATCTTCGTCTTCGGCGGCTTCGCACTGCGGGCCAATTCACTTGGCCATCTGGAGCAGATCGAAAGCTACGCCCCTAGCCGTCAGGTCAGATTTGGAAGTTTAAACTACACGGCTGACATCCGGGGGACTTGATCTTCGACGGATTCGAGCCACTGCCGAGCGCGCCTCACTGTCACGACGAGCATGATCTAGCTCTGCCATCGGACAGTGCCCTGGAGGCCGCACCCGCATCGGCTTCGACCCTTAATTCGGAGCCAACTGCGCCGATCGAGGATGCGCGGTTGGACGCCGCCTCGGGGGCTGCGATCCCAACGGCGATCGAGCCGAACACCGGCCCCACACCCCGCGAGACTCGTGACTCCAAGGAGCCGGACTCCTCTCCGGACTCCGAACCCTGCGCGCCCCTGCCGATCGAATCCGATTGGGCGCCGATAATGGAGTTTACTGCCGCGGACATCTTTCAGCACTCGCCTTTCGGCGATATTCTGAAGACATTGAAGTCTCTCTCTTTATCAGGAGAGCCCTGGCCGGACTACGGTCAGCAAGGTTGGGATACAGACGATGAAGAAATTCAAAGCCCACCCACCACCCACTTTGTAGCCATTGTCGACGATTTAACCTACATGCTCGACCTCGACTCCGAAAACATCGACGGTATGGACGCCGATGAAGGAGACGATGAAGAACCAGCGCCTATTGGGCCCTGGAAAGCCACCTTGTCATATGACATATACATGGTGGACACCCCAAAAGAAGGAGATGACGATGGAACAGCGGAGGATGACCCCTCCAAGAAACAGCCTAAGCGCCGGCGTGAGCAGCGCTGCTCAAAATCCTGCCAAAACAAATACGATGACTCCAGCACGGGAGATAATAATACTCCAAAGAGTGCCGAAGAAAACCCCCTCCAGCAAAATTTAGGACAGGAGGATGGAGAAACCATCCCTCATGAGAGAGCGGCAGACAGAGAGGTCGAGGACGACAATCATATGCCTCCCTCCGAAGACGAGGCAAGCCTCGACGACGATGAATTCGTCGTGCCAGAGGATCCCGTCGAGCAAGAGCGTTTTTAACGCAGGCTTATGGCGACGGCAAGAAGCCTAAAAAAAACAGCAACAACTTAGAGCTGATCAAAATTTGCTAGTCGACAGATGGACTGAAGTCCTTGCGGCCGAAGAGCATAATCTCGAACGCCCCTCCAAGAGCTACCCAAAGCGTAGGTTGCTACCCCGATTAGAGGAAGCACGTAAACCTACATCACCAACACTCGATACGGTGGATCGGCCACCTCGTGGCCGTGACAGAGAGGCCTCTCGGCCCTCCACTCAAGCCGCACCCCGTACCAAGGCACGGGAAAATGCGCCAGACCTGCGAGATATGTTGGAGGACAAGGCAAGGCATACAAGATCGATCTACGGATCGCGTGGGTGCCCCATGACTCGAGATGGTAACCGTCACGCCGGACATAAATCCGGTAGGGCCGAACACAGTAGACAAAGCTCATTGGAGCTACGTCGTGATATAGCCCAGTACAGAGGCGCCGCACACCCACTATGTTTCACAGACGAAGTAATGTATCATCAAATCCCTGAGGGTTTCAAACCCGTAAACATTGAATCATATCATGGCACAACAGATCCAGCGGTATGGATCGAGGATTATCTCCTTCATATCCACATGGCCCGCGGCGATGATCTCCACGCCATCAAATACCTCCTACTCAAGCTTAAAGGACCAGCTCGGCATTGGCTTAACAGCTTGCCAGCAGGATCAATCGGTTGTTGGGAGGACCTGGAAGCGGCATTCCTCGACAATTTTCAGGGCACTTATGTGCGACCACCAGACGCCGATGACCTAAGCCACGTAATTCAGCAGCCAGAGGAATCGGCCAGGCAATTCTGGACACGGTTCCTAACAAAGAAAAATCAAATAGTCGACTGTCCGGACGCTGAGGCCCTAGCAGCCTTCAAACACAATATCCGTGACGAGTGGCTTGCCCGGCACCTTGGACAGGAAAAGCCAAAATCTATGGCAGCACTCACGACACTCATGACCCACTTTTGCGCGGGAGAAGACATCTGGCTTGCTCGTAGCAATAATATGACCAAGAAGCCTGGTAATTCGGATACCAGGGACAGTAGTGGCAGGTCGCGTCGCAACAAGCAGAAGCGCCGCACTAACAACGACAATGCTGAGGATACGGCAGTTAATGCCGGATTCAGAGGCTATAAATCCGGTCAGCGGAAAAAGCCATTCAAAATAAATCCTAGGGGCCCGTCCAGTCTGGACCGAATACTCGACCACTTGTGCCAGATACATGGCACCCCCGAAAAGCCGGCCAATCACACCAACAGGGATTGTTGGTTGTTCAAGCAGGCAGGCAAGTTACATGCCGAAAATACATACAAGGGGCTGCATAGCGATGACGACGAAGAGCCACGGCCGCCGAACAACAGTGGACAGAAGGGTTTTCCCCTACAAGTGCGGACGGTGAACATGATATACACAACCCACATCCCCAAGAGGGAGCGGAAGCACGCGTTAAGGGACGTATACGCGGTAGAGCCAGTTGCCCCAAAGTTCAACCCATGGTCCTCCTGCCCGATCACCTTTGATCGAAGGGACCATCCCACAAGCACCCGTCATGGCGGATTCGCCGCATTGGTTCTAGACCCAATTATTGACGGATTTCATCCCACTAGAGTCCTTATGGACGGCGGCAGCAGCCTGAACCTGCTTTACCAGGATACAGCGCGAAAAATGGGCATAGATCCCTCGAGGATTAAGCCCATCAAAACGACCTTTAAATGCATAATACCAGGTGTAGAGGCTAACTGTACAGGCTCAATCACACTTGAAGTGGTCTTCGGATCTCCAGATAATTTCTGAAGCGAGGAGTTAATCTTCGACATAGTCCCATTCCGCAGTGGCTATCACGCACTGCTTGGGCGAACCGCATTCACCAAGTTCAACGTGGTACCTCACTACGCATACCTTAAGCTCAGTATGCCAGGCCCTCGAGGAGTAATTATGGTCAATGGAAACACCGAACGCTCCCTCCGAACGGAGGAGCACACGGCGGCCCTTGCAGCGGAAGTACAAAGCAGCCTCTCCAGGAAGTTCTCCAGTCCGGCCATTAAACGTCCAGACACCGTCAAGCGCGCCCAGAGTAACGTACAATAAGACCACCTGGCATGTTCCGAGCAGGCGTAGCAATGCGGCCCCAACCCTAGCCCTCGCAAAAATGCGACGACAGTGCTTCACGTACATAACTACGCTCTAGAAATACCATGGGTACAGGGGAAGGGGCACCATCACGGCACGCCCGAAACATGGCTTAAACCGCACCAGGGGCTGCCGATTTTTTAATTTTCTCTTACTTTCAGGACTCCATTCTCCGGAAGGCCTGTTCGGCAGTTCAATTGCCGCACAAACGATGCAAAAACCAGGGAAGCAGACAAGCCATGCCGCATTACGAAACTCCCAGGTGGTCTCTATCATGACCAGTATACCTGTTTCGCATACCATTCCGCAGCCTGCCCTTGGAACAGACATGTTAAATAGTCCAACCTTTTGCTTATTGCATTATTTGTATCGTTCTGCTTTGATCGCAGCCCTTTTTAATAAACAATGCATAACTTTTATCTATTTTTGCATTACTTTTTTTACAAATATATGTTTCTTAATGACATGTTGCACCCGTACACTTTGGTACGGCCAAAATACGCCAGGGGCTTTAGTACCCCTTAATATGGTGTGAGAAGTCCGAACACTTTAATAAGTGCGGCACCCCGAACTTATAGCATTATATGCATCGACTCCGAATCATTTCTTGGGTCAATAGTTGGGCTTGCCCGGCTCCTCTGTTTTGGTGACTTACGTTCCGCTATATCGGCTAAGGTAGCACTAGGAGAACTACTGCGATTGTGCCCCAGTTGAGCTGGGTCGAGCACCTCTGTAGAGAAAGCTAAAACTGACTGTCATGATGAAGCGAGCACTACTAGGAAAAGGCATCCTAGTGGCACACGAATTTGCCTTCTAATGGCGCACTACCGGTGCATCACTGGCATCACGCCATTAGAATTAAATTCTAATGGCGCACCACCGGTGCGCCATTAGTATCTGGTGTTCTAATGGCGCACCACGTAGTGCGCCATTAGTATAGCCTGCAGTGCGCCATTAGAATGCCTCCCAGGGGGCCATATGTACCCATGTGCTTTGGCATTCTAATGGCGCACAAGCAGTTAATGCGCCATTAGTGTGATGATCACAGTGCGCCATTAGTGTCTTGTGTGGTGCGTCATTAGTATGAATATTAGGTTTTATTTTTTTTGCTTTTCTGATTTTTGCACAGGTTACAAAATATATTATTGGACAGAATATAGACAACAACATACAGCAACATCAGATTCATCGAATACAATAGAAGATTAGTCTCCGAATACAATTCATCATATTAGTCTCCAAATTCAAAAGACCGAACAAAGATAAAACATTACAAGTCTCAAGACCGCGAGTATCAAGTTTTTCGGAAGTAATACTAATCCTAACAAGTCCTACTAATCATCATCATACAACTTCTACTCGTTATTCATAACAAGTCATACGATCATCATCTTGATAGTCTTCGAACCAACCCTACTTAATTGTTCTTAGCACATGATCATGAGTATTAGGCAGGACCTAAATACCCTATTTAAGCTAAAATAGCATAAAACAATATAGACCCCGACTCTCCATTATGGAGAATGGAGAACATCCTGTCTCCAATTCTTACGCTTCGCTTCCTTTTGCTTCCAAGAAGCTCTTTAGGACTGTCCATACATTTTTTCCATCCTTTGATTTTCATGTCTCCACTTCTTTTAGAAATCTCGTATGGACAGTTGAGATTCGTAGGACGACCTGGCTGTATGTTCAAAACATTAACACTACCTTTAAGATACATCATATGAGGCACACAATTCTCTGGGATTATTTGTTGAAAAACATAGTAATAACTTCATAGTTAGCTATGATGTACTAGTTTTAGAAGTATGCAAAAGATGCACGGATGTCATAATAGTAAAAATCTTACCAGGGTATCTCCATGGTAGTTACCGTAGTTGAACACATGCACTAGTGGCACGTATTTACCATAATGTTGAGGAGTTTGATTGTAGATATTGTAATTCTCAATGTCAGTACAAAATCCGACCAAATGATTTTTCTCCTTGTAAGTTGTTAATTCGGAGTCATCGGTGTAGTGGGTTTTGTCTACCATCTCCCGCACATTCTTTGAACAATAAAAATAAGTTGTCAATGGAAATAAGCTGTCAACTATTTTGAAATAAACAATATAAATTAGCTAATAACTATCACTACAGGAAACTGCTAGTTTGCCGTCAGTGAGCGGCTTTGCCGTCAGCATTTCGTCGGGGTAGACGGCAAAGAAAACTTTGCCGTCATGAGCTTACGGCAAAGTATGACTAATGGAAAATCTGCTCTTTGCCGTCTGTGAGCGCACTGGCTGACGGCAAACCTAGAGAAAGGATGACGGCAAAGAAACCAAGACGGCAAACTAGCTCTTCGCCGTCTGTTGTTTCACTGAGTGACGACAAAGGATGGACTCGTGTCTAGTTTGAAGGTAGGTAACGGTGCCCCAGTTTTGCCGTCTGTGTTTTTTATCCACTGACGGCAAAGTTAGTTGCTTTGCCGTCTGCCTGCTGTCCTACTGACGGCGAACTAATAGAAAAAAAAACCTGGCACTGAGCCTTGCTTTGCCGTCTCCTTTTGGTCCCACCGACGGCAAAATAATGGAAACTAAGAAAAGAAAATCCCCCACCCGACCGCATCTCCCCGATTGCTCTGTCTTGACCGCACGCTAGGTTATCCCCGCCCGTCCCTGGCTCGACCGCGCCGCCGCCACCGCCCGTCCTCGGCTCGACCGCGCCGCCGCCACCGCCCGTCCCCGGCTCCACCGCGCCGCCGCCGCCCGTCTCCACCTCCACCGTGCCGCCGCAGCTGGTCCCTGCCTCCACCGCGCCGCCGTCGGGACCCTTGTCCACTGCGCCCCCACCCGTCCTCCTCCAATGGCGCGACCGCCACCGGGCCGTCCTCCCCTGCCCTAGCGGCACGGCTGCCGTGGGCAGCACCGCCGCCGGCTCCCTCCTACGCATCCGCCGCCGCTGGTTACCACCGAAGCGGGGCACCACCTCCCCCTCTGCCCGAAGCCCCCCTCTGCCCCACCCCACGGTGAGCACCGCTCCCATCTTTGTTCATATTCTTTTAGATGGATAGATGTATGGATTGCAGTATATGTGGATGGATTTATAGATGTATGCAAGGATGGATGCGTAGATGGATGTATTGATGATTGGCTGATGGATGTATCCCTTTCCATTTTCTTCTGCCTAAATTTTTTAGTATAAGGCAGCCTTGTGCTTGTCCATGCTGACGAGGAGGTCCCGACCTCTGACAAGGATGCCTCGACCTCTGACGAGGAGCATGCTGGTTTCATCCAAGTTGAGGAGGGTCGGTCCGTGTACCTACGTGGTTCCTCAAGGCTCCCGGAACGAGGGCTTCCTGTGGAGCAGAGGCCATGTATTGCTCCATGTGGAGAAATGTAACTAACTTTGGCTTCCCATTTTCTACCTTCAATGTATGCAACAATTGCTAACAACTTTGGCTTCTCATTATGTAGCGGTTGGAAGAAAGCTGGAGCTAGCAGGGGAAAGTACCGACACGTGAACGGCGTCCTTGGGAGCCTCATTAAGGAGCATTACCCTGGCATGGTTACTTTGCCTGGGGAGGGCAAAGTTCCGGAGCCAGCATGTACCTGGGACCACTACAAAGCCTATGAGGATCTTGGTGTAGCCAACAACATCGAGTTTCACAACAAAGCCGAGCGGGTCTTTGCCGAACTTTGGGAAATCATTAAGTTTCCTTCACACACTGCATCTCCACCGTCTTGTAGTAGCAAAACTTCTAGCCGTTGATATATATGCTGCACTCGAGAATTAAATATTCCACCCATGAGAAAACTTAGATTTAGATTTTACTTTATTTTTCTTAACAGAATGCTAACAGACTATAATACTGCAGTAGCAAAACTATCTAGAAAACTTAGATTTAGATTTTACTTTATTTTTCTTAAAAGAATGCTAGCAGACTATAATACTGCAGTAGCAAAACTATCTAGAAAACTTAGATTTAGATTTTACTTTATTTTTCTTAACAGAATGCTAGCAGACTATAATACTGCAGTAGCAAAACTATCTAGAAAACTTAGATTTAGATTTTACTTTATTTTTCTTAACAGAATACTAGCAGACTATAATGTTGCAGTAGCAAAACTATCTACAAAACTTAGATTTAATATTCCTGTAGCCACAAAGGCGAGGAGGCGCCCACCATGGACGGATGGACAGCCTAGTTTATTTATAAATGTGTGTGTATACCACATGAGGCATTCTTTGAGCTCTGCTGATTAACCTGCAGATATCTAACTTGAATAAAAATCTGTGACGTGGATACTTTGCTGTAAATCTTGGTTCGACCTCTAGTTATTAATATATGAATTCCTAGAAAGAGTACATATTCAGTACTGGAGCTCCCTATGTTGGAAAACTAGTGCGTACTGTATTTCTTAATTGTGTTATTTGTATCTAGAGTATATTTCTAGAACCTGGGTGCATATATATATACCTGATTTTTGGACCTGTCAATTCAAAGAAATATGTGCATCTGATCATCTTTATTGAATGAAATTTCTGAGCAACAATGTTTAAAGGAGCCCATCTCTGGGCCATAGTGCTTGGGTGAATGGCTGGGCACAATTTTTTTCACAGGATATAATTTCTGCGATTTGTGGCTGTACAGAGTACTTTTGTGTAGTAAAGCTGGGTTGAAAATATGTTGATCGCTTGAAGCTGGGTTGAAAATATTTCTGCGATTTGTGGCTGTACAGAGTGCTTGGGTGAATGGCTGTGTACAGAGTACATAGTGCTTGGAGCTCACTGACGCTGCAACCTGAATCCACATGTTGATCGCTTGACATGTAGTTTTTTCGTCAGTTGACACTATCTTCCTTCAGATGCATTCTGCACAAATCACATCCATCCTCACATGTACTAGATCATATAGCTAATATGTTAGCAGTACACGTACTACACTGCACCAAACAAATTCAGTTTCCATAACCAGTACACGTACTACTAGCAGATTTTACTTTATTTAGATTTTATAAGAAACCTCAGACTTAAAGGTTTGAAAATTACTGCACCAAACTAATTTTCTCTATATTTGCAGGATTTCTATAGATGCGAGGATGGAAAGTTGGAGGAGGCACGAGCAGTTGTCAACAAACATTGCCCGAAGCTTGTGCATAATCTGATGCATGAGGCGCGCCCTTTAGCCGTCCGCAAATATATGGCAACTCAAGGCTATAAGAGTCTTGATAAGAAAGCCGGTAGGAGACTCCGTCTTGAGAAGGACAAGTACATGGAGGTAAAGCATATTCATGCTTGTTATTTCCTCAACAGGCTGGCACTCAATTTCTTTTTGACATATATGAGATGCAATTGATCAATTAGGTTACTCCGAGATGGTGCGTCGATAAGGGGGAGTGTTGGGAGCGGATCGTGGACTATTGGTGTTCCAAAGAGTACAGGGCGAAAAACAAAGATTATAGAAATCGGCGAGCCGCAATGCTGGATCCACCACATCATCAAGGCAACTTGAACGTTATGGAGTTCGGTGAACGTTGGGTATATCTTATGGAGTTCTTCATAAGCTTTTTCTTGTCATACATGTTGCCAATCCTTGTGATGAAATCTTAATCATGTTGCTTTGGTTGCAGGCGTCTCACCATAATGCTCCACTGCCCAACCTTTTCGTCTCGTATGCTTTGGCCCATAAGGCACCGTACAGAACAGCCACGCCTTACGATGAGAATGACACAGCGTCCGCGTACTCCAGCAAGACCGCCTACGATCGGATGGAGAAATTTAAAGGGATGGCAAAAGAGTTGAAAGGGCCCGAGTATGATGTGACAACAGAGCCTCTTGACCACGCGTTGGTCATGATCTCTGGAGAAGGCAGGAAACATGGCAAGGAAGCAATTGCAGGAGGCATGTTCCCTAGTTCCTCCCGTAGCTCTCTCCCTGAATACAAAGCTCGGTTAGGTATCTCAAAATCTTCTACATGTAAACGCTCGACTCCAGCTATGGTTGAGATGGAGGTATTCTATACAAGTCCTTCTATATATGTTTGTTTCTTACTTACTGTTGGATTGAAGATGCGATTGCCATGCCATATTTTGCAGGCCCGACTGGCGGAGTTGAGGCGAGTGGCGGCGGAGGAGAGGGCGGAGGAGAGGCGACTGGCTGATGAGAGGACGCAGCAAGCGGTGCAGCAGCGGTGCAGCAGGCGGTGTTGGCACAAACTAGTCAATGCTTTGCAATGTTTGCGGTTAGTTCCTTAATTGCCAAAGACATACATGAACTCTTCTACCACCAGTACTTAATCTTCACTCAAACATAATTTGCAGGCTTATTGTACCCAGAATGGTATGCCCGCTATGACGATGCCTCATCAATCAGGCCATGGATCTAATACTGATGGATCTTCACATGCACGAGGCCCAAGCGACAACAACCTTGGTGGTTCTCCGAATGTATGAGATCGAGTATGGTTGGTGGTTCTTTTGTCTGTTTGGCATATTGATGATTTCAAGCACGTTATTTGTTCTTGTGCCAAAACGTGACAGTCACCATTCAATCTTGTATGCTATGGAACTTTGTCCTGGGACTATATGCTATGGAACTTTGTTCATTGTTGCTTATATTTGCTATGGAACTATATGCTGTCCTGTTATGGTTCTGTGCCGTGAGGATCTTTGGTTATGGATCAAGGCAATTACTATATTGTGTATTAAACTGTTTAATTGTGTATTAAAATTTGAGATTATAAAAAAAAGCTTTGCCGTCTAGGGACAGACAGCAAAACTGCCACATGTCGCTAGCCTGTGCTTCTGCTGGAATGTTGCCGTCTCGCCAACAGGACGGTTGACGGCAAAGAGGTGACTATTTGCCGTCTCGGACAGCCCTACCAGACGGCAAAGTATGCATCTTTGCCCACTGGGGATCGATCGACAGACGGCAAAGTCCAGCTATTTTGCCCACTGGCCAAAGAACGACAGACGACAAAGTATGAGTTTTTCCCGTCTGCCTAGACGGCTGGTAGACGGCAAAACACTTGACGCCGTCCGGCAGTCCATCCGTTCCGTCTGCTGCAATATTTTGCCGTCTGGCTTTACCCGCTGACAGTAGAAGGTATAGACTGACGGCAAAGTCTTTGCCGTCAAGCAGAAACAATAGTAGACGGCAAAGTATTCTTTGCCGATTATTCTTTGCCGTCTGACTTTGCTGTCTACTTCCTGACGGCAAACTCTTTGCCGTCTGGATTTACGTCTTTGCCGTCTGTTATCCACAGACGGCAAACTAGCAGTTTCCTGTAGTGTATGTTTGAGAAACTCACATAGCGGTAGAACTGGAGGCGTATCAACAAGGACCCAAATGTCCATATTGTCTTGGTTGATGTCAGGATTACCAAGATCCATGGTGATAAGCATACCATCATCAAAACCATACATCTTGCAAAATGCTTCCCAATTTTTGCAACCAAAATGGGTTACGCTCTCAGAATTATATAGATTTACTTCAAAGTCCACATCGTGATGAGTGCTCAGGTGAATTTTCTTTGTTTCAGAAATTTCATGGTCTTCAAAATCCGTCCTCTCCAAGACATAGTGTCTTGCATGGCATGGGATAAGCTATACTCGAATTGTAAAAGATGAAAATTACAGGTTGAAATAGTTGAAGTCATGTTTAATTATGAAAATAACACTTGTCATCGTTGTGTACCATTTCAACTTCGAAGGTCTCCTCGAGCTTAATGCTGAAGCGCTGATCATCGTCCAGGTGAGGCATGTCGCACAGACCTCGATCGTCGTGGCACCAGTCGCACTCCGCCGGGAGACTTTCGTCGTCCGATGATGACGACGACATATCCTGGGACAGCTCCCAGAATTGCTTGCCGCCCGAACCACCGGCCTCATTTCTGTGGGCCATGTTTCGCTCTAAATAGGAAAAAAGTTTGGTCAAAAAGTTGTTTATTGTCAAGGAACAAGATCATGGTCTCATCATTTAGGGTTTGTCGACACCGAGGCATCCTAAAAGCCTAAGCTTTCATCATTTAGGGTTTGTCGACGCCGAGGCACCCTAAAAGCCTAAGCGTACATCATTTAGGTTCTCATCGACACCGAGGCATCCGGGGCAGCCAAGTTAAGTTTTCACCATTTAGGGTTTATCGATGCTGAGGCACCCTAGGTTGGGCCTAATCACTTGGCACTAATCACTTGGCTCTCTTGCCACCTATGGTTTAATACAGCAAGAATAAAGGGGCAGTTGATCCTACTTAATTAAGTACTAAGATACCCCGGCCCATGCATTAGTAGCAAGTACCTCATATGTCCGATTTTTAGCAAAGTCATGCTAAAATTCATGGAAAATTTCAGCATGATCTTTGCTGAAAATAGGACATATGGAGTACCCGAATTTGCCGGAACGGAAGTTAATCGACATTCCGGCAAACTCAAGGGCCTCTCGGGGTACCTGCAAAATCATCACGACACGAAGGGCCTCTCAAGGGCCTCAAGCAGCAGCGGCGTCTCCCAGGACCCCATTTTTTTGCTAAATTTCTTTGAGCAACAATCAGAGCAGAAAATTCAGCATATTTCTATACAACAGCACTGTAAAGATGAAGAACAGTTCTACAGCAGCCCATTTATATACAATAGCATCTTTGGTCATACCAATTTCTGAAACAATTCAAATCTGAACTGTATCTTTGGTCATACAAATCTCTGAAACTATACAAATCTGAAATATATTTTTGGTCATACAAATTTATGGAACTAATCAAATCTGAACTGTATCTTTTGTCATACAAATCTCTGAAAATTTTCTAAATCTGTGGTCATACAAATTTATGGAACTAATCAAGTTATGATAGCTGGAGACATAAATTATGATAGATTGTGATAGCTTGGGGAATAGATTATGATAGATTGTGATGCATGGACTTGTTCTACTCCAGGTTTTCAATTTACAAACACATACAAGCACAAGCAGTGCTAGAGATGATATTTGCTAGATATAATTTCGGCAATGAGATTTAAATAGAGTTGTGGTGATGTAACCTAGGTGAATATACACGAAATAAGGTTTACTGGTGCTACCCAATGCTAGTAATCAAGCAGTAACATAAAATGCTAGTAAGTTCACTGGGAGTAAGTTCCTCTCTCGCGCGCATGCAGCAACCCAGAAAAACACAAGACAAGCAGTAGAATCTCTGCTCTACCGGGAGGCAACGAAGTGGCCAAGGTCACAGGGGGCGATACCTGAGCGGAAGCCCTAGGCTAGAGCCTGGGGGCGGAGCGCTGCTGCTGTTGCTGTTGCTCGGGGACGGTGAGGTCGGAGTGGGCGGCACGGGAAGGCGGCGGGAGGCGGGGGAGGGGGTTCCGCCGATCCGGCCGGAGGGGCGAGAGGTGGGAGGAGACGAGGCGGCGGCACGGTCAGGTGGGTGCGTGGGGCACTCCTCGCTGGTCCGGACTAGCCACGCTGCTCGGGGACGACGAAGGAGGCGAGGGGGGCGGCGAGGGGGACGACGAACACGGCCGGGGGGGGGGGGCAGCGGGTGAGATCGATGAGGCAGGGGAGAGATTAGAGAGATTGGGGATTTAGTGTGGGGGGAAGCTTTCTAATGGCTCACCACCCCCTCGTGCGCCATAAGTACGACTATTCTAATGGCGCACCGAGGGGTGGTGCGCCATTAGAATTTAGTGTGGGGGGAAGCTTTCTAATGGCACACCACCCCTCGTGCGCCATAAGTACGACTATTCTAATGGCGCACCACCCCTCGGTGCGCCATTAGAATTTTGTTTTAATCATAACAGTAATATTTTTTTATAAAAACAGTAATAATTTTTTAAAAAATATGTTCAAATTTGTTACTTGAAAATATCATCGGCGGCGGCGGTGGAGCGGGGGAGGGTGCGGGGGGTGCTCGTCGGCGGCAGTGGAGCGGGGGAGGGTTGCGGTGGGTCGTCGGCGGCGCTGGAGCTAGCGGGGGAGGGTGCGGGTGGGATCGAGATGGAGGGGGATCGAGATCGAGATGGAGGGGGAATCGAGATCGAGATGGAGGGGGATCGAGATCAAGTGTCCTCATGAATTCAAAAAGTGCCCATGAAATTTAAAAATATTCATGATATCAAAAAGTGCCCATGAAATCAATCGAGAAATGAAGACTACGATTTAAATACAATCGATCTTAGCTAGCTATCTGTTCACAATCTTCTTGCCCTTCTTTTTCGCAAATGGAGTTCTTCTGTGGAACGGACGTCCTTTAGGTAGGGTGGTCCTGCTTCTTCTTGTGGTGTGTGCTGCTACTTCATCGTCGTCGTCATGTTCAATCTTTGGGTTGCCGTACTTGTCGAAGTCTTGCTCATTGGCTACTCCATCCATTCCAATGACCTTCCTTTTGCCTCTCCTCACAACAACACGACTGGGCTTTGACGGGTCGGTAATGAAGAAGCATTGGTCCACTTGGGAAGCCAGTACCCGTGGCTCATTTTTCGCGGTGACGTTTGCGCCCGCGGTCTTGGATTTGGCTTCGGGTATAACCATGGTGGTGAAATACCGATCTTCTTTTAGGACGCTCTTGGCCCATCTGACACGGAACATCGGGACATTCTCTCCAGCGTAGCTCAGCTCCCAGATCTCCTCGATCCTTCCGTAGTATCTGTCCTTGTCGTTACCGGTGTACGATTCCATCGTTACCCCGGAGTTCTGATAAGCATCGCTCTTCATGTCCTTGTCCTTGGTGTAGAATGTGTAGCCGTTGATATCGTACGCCTCATTGGTCATCAGGGTTGTGCCCGGCGCCCTGTGACAAGGCGAATATGCGTTGTTCTTCCGCGGAAGAATCTTCATGTAAAGGGTACGACAGAAGCTTCTGCTTGAACCAACACGTGAAACATGAGTTGTGCTCTTTGAATATATCTCCGTCCGTCCTCTGTTGGCCTCGGTCATTGTACGTCTTCTCAATAAAGGTTTTGTGCTCTACCACCCAAGGATCGACCACGTCTATGTGTTGTAGCGCGACTAGGTTTGCTCTTTCAAAGTCGGCGATTCGACCCTCGAAGTCGACATGCATTTCGCGGCGACCCTCACGGTGACCCCATCCAGCGAGCCTGCCGAGGTGCCTGTTGACGGGCAGACCAACGGGGTTCTCGATGCCTAGATAATTCGTGCAGTAGGAGATGCACTCTTCGGTCAGAAAGCCCCTGGCTATACTTCCCTCTGGACGTGACATGTTGCGAACGTATCCTTTGATGACACTATTCATCCTTTCGAACGACATCATGCTGTGCAGGAACGTCGGCCCGAGTTGGATGATATCCTCCACAATATGGACCAGCAGATGCACCATAACGTCGAAGAATGCGGGCGGGAAGTACATCTCAAGCTCGCATAGTATCACCACGATCTCTTCCTGTAGCCTTCTGAGTTGCCTCACGCCAATCGACTTCCGAGAGATGACGTCGAAAAAGTTGCATAGGCCAAATAGCGTTTCACGGACGTGCACGTCCATGATCCCACGGATTGCAACTGGAAGTATCTGCGTCATCAGCACGTGATAGTCGTGAGACTTCATCCCGCTGAACTTCTGCTTCGCTGGGTCTAGGTATCTGCTTATCTTCCCCGCGTAACCGTAAGGAAGTTTTACTCCTAGGAGGCAGGTGAAAAACTGCTCGATCTCCTCCTGACTTAGAGTGAAGCACGCGGGAGGGTAGTCATTTCCGGTCTTGTTGGCCTTTTTGCCTTTGCGACGACTTTCTGTGTCCTGCTTCGCCTCATCATCATCATCATCATCATCATTAGCGTGAAGCTCCTGCCTGATGCCCATTGATTTCAAGTCTGCCCTTGCTTTCGGCCCATCTTTGGTCCTCTCTGGCATGTTGAGCAGGGTACCAAGCAGACTCTGCACATGTTCTTCGTGATATGCATGACATCAAGGCTGTGAGGCACACGGTGGATCTTCCAGTATGGCAAGTCCCAGAAAACAAACCTCGTTTTCCATACCTTCAGCAGCGGCTCTGGCGCCTTTTGCTTCTTTCCCGGCTCTGGCACCTTTTGCTTCTTTCCCGGCAGTGGGCAGTCACTAGTGCAGAACCGGGAAATAGCACCGGTTCGTAAGGCCCTTTAGTGCCGGTTTAGGAACCGGCACTAACGTTTCGGCACTAAAGGCCCCCCCCTTTAGTACCGGTTCAACATGAACCGGTGCTAAAGGGAAACCACGTGGCACGAGCCAGCTCCGGGGGCCGGGAGCCCTTTAGTACCGGTTGGTAACACCAACCGGTACTAAATGGTTGTGGGTTTTTGTTTTATTTTGTATTTTTCAATTAAATTTGTGTTATCAATTTAATTTAGGATTGTTTTACGTTATAATGAGTTGTAGTCGTCATCATCATCATCATCATCATCGCATATTAATAAATAAATAAACTCTAGCTAGCTAGAAATCATCATAGTCGTCTAATTACCACTATTTAATCATCATAGTCATTACCGCGAGCTATCTAATCATCATCAACGCTGGCTAGCTTAAAGAGGAAACATTCACTTTGTAACAGAAGCAAAGATATCATCAAGTTCAACATAATCATCACCAACATCGAAGTTCAGGACACGGACATGAGACAAGTACTAATTAAGAGCATGAACTAGTAGCTACTGATCCTGCTGCTCCCTCTCAGGTAGAATATCATAGAACATGTATAGCTCTCCTGATTCATCATACTGGAGCATACAGATGAATCTATCTCCTAATCTTGGGTTGCGCTTCTGCTTGCTGCCCCATAGTACTTCTCTGCGATCGTCAACAATTTTGCTCCAATCTTTCACTATTAAGCATTCTTCGCTTTCAGAAATCCTGAATGCACTCATGTGCAATGTAGGAAATCTTGGTCGTAAGCTAACCATTGACATGCGACCTTTTGTCTCGATCCACTGAGGCACAACTGTCATCGGAAGTCCCTGTTGAAGAACATCATATTGTAATTAATATACTAAGCAATGAAAGTTTAGCTTCAAAAATAATGTATGCAAAAGATGCACTAATTAAGGACAAATATTTAAAATCTTACCATCTTTCGATTATAGATGTGACCGTAGTTCAATACGATCACCATTGGTCGCACGTTTTGAGTACTAACATTTCTAAGTTTAGAAAAAAAATTGTCTTGACAGTATTAAGATCCTCAAGCCATGAAACATAATGACTTATCTCCTCGCAGTTTAGTTGAGCCCCGGGGCAGTAGTAGGTCCTGTCTACCAAGCGCCGGACATGTTTGCTTGAACCGAAATAAGCTGACAATACAAATTAGTTGTCAACTATTTTTGAATAAACTATATCAAAGACATAAACACATATGCATGCATGGTTGAGAAAAACTCACCAAATGGTAGAACTGGAGGCGTTTGCACATCGACCCAGATGTCTATATTACCTTCAATATCATCTTCCGGACGAATATCAAAGGTGATAACCATATCAGGCTCAAATGCATAAGCCTTGCATAGTGCTTGCCAAGTTTTGCATTCAAAATGGGTGTATGTGTCTCCATTATATAATTTGACGTTGAAAGTATACCCATGCTCCGTCTTCAAGTAAACTCTCTTTACCTCCATATCATCTATAGCACTAAAACCTATCTTATCCAAGACAAAAATTCTTGCATGACAGGGGATGCGCTGGTAGAATAGTGAAAATTTAAAATTATAAGTTGAAGCAAATGAAGCATAAGTTTTGTATTCAAATAATAATTGACAAAGTGACTTACTGTATCAACTTCGAATGTCTCATCCAGCTTGATGCTGAAGCGCCTACCATCAACAAGGAAATTTTGGTCGCACAGGCCGCGCTAGTCTTCACAGTGTTCGCACATAATGAAATCTTTTTCGTCGTCAGATGACATTTCCTATGTTCATATAGGTGAAACATTAAACTAGTTATATTAATTATTGAACTAGTTCAAATCTCATATACCTAAATTTTCTTACTAAAAATAAACTAGTTATATTAATTATTCAACTAGTTCAAATGTCAGATACCTAAATTTTTCTTACTAAAAATAAACTAGTTATATTAATTATTAAACTAGTTCAAATCTCATATACCTAAATTTTCTTACTAAAAATAAACTAGTTATATTAATTATTCAACTAGTTCAAATCTCATATACCTAAATTTTCCTACTAAAAATAAACTAGTTATATTAATTATTGAACTAGTTCAAATCTCATATACCTAAATTTTCTTACTAAAAATAAACTAGTTATATTAATTATTCAACTAGTTGAAATCTCATATACCTAAATTTTCTTACTAAAAATAAACTAGTTATATTAATTATTGAACTAGTTCAAATCTCATATACCTAAATTTTCTTACTAAAAATAAACTAGTTATATTAATTATTCAACTAGTTCTAATCTCTAGTTCGACAATTTTTCTATCTAGCTAGCTAATTCATCTAACATTCGACATTAATCTAACATTCGATCATCTAATTAACATTTCTAAAAAACAGAAAATAAGTAAAAAAAATGTGCGTGTGTGTATGTGTGTGTATACGCATATGTGTGTACGTATGTGTGTATGTGTGTGTGTATGCGTGTGTGGTATATGTGTGTGTGTGTGCGGCCCCGTACGCCGCCGCCCCGTACGTACCGGTTGGAGCCACCAACCGGTACTAAAGGCCTTGCGCTGCCACCCCAAAGTTTAGTCCCACCTCGCCCGGCGAAGGGCAGCCGCACTGGTTTATAAACCCAGCCGCGGCTACCTCTTCGAACTCCTCTATATAGCAGGCTTCTAGGCCTAATTAATTAGGGCGCGCTGCCCTGTGAGTCTGCTGGCCCTTCTGGGCCTGCATTTGCACACCGTAGGTCTGGCAGGCCCACTGGACAGCGCGCCAACAAATTTTTTATATAGTTTTTTCTTTTCTGCATTACTTATTTTCTTCTATTTATTTTTGAGTAGTTTTTTATATAGTTTTTTCTTTTCTGCATTATTTATTTTCTTCTATTTATTGTTGAGTAATTTTTTTGTATAGTTTTTTTATTTTCTGCATTATTTATTTTCTTGCATTTATTTTCTTCTGCAAATTGAATGCTGCATACTGAACAATTAGGTAAATGACCGAAAAGCAACAAATGATGTCAGAACATGTTGGAAATTGATGATGTCGCTTTAAATGCTGGATACTGAACACAAAAGAAGTCCGGAGTTCAAATAAGTTTAAAAAACATTGAAGTGGCCATGTAACAGATGAGTTCTCGTCCGAAACCCTGATACTCGGAAAGAGTATGTCCAGTTTGTACACGAAGTGCGTCCAGTTTTTGCCGTGACCCTCTCTACTCTTTTGCGCATGCTATGCGGGTGATATGATGATACCATGCCAAGTTTCAACATTTTCAGGATTCAATTTGTAGTGATTTTCAATTTCACGGTCATTTAGCTCTCTAAACAATTAGGTAAATGACCGAAAAACAATAAATGATGTCAGAACATGTTGGAAATTGATGACGTCGCTTTAAATGCTGGATACTGAACACAAAAGAAGTCCGGAGTTCAAATAAGTTTAAAAAACATTGAAGTGGCCATGTAACAGATGAGTTCTCGTCCGAAACCCTGATACTCGGAAAGAGTATGTCCAGTTTTTACACGAAGTGCGTCCAGTTTTTGCCGTGACCCTCTCTACTCTTTTGCGCATGCTATGCAGGTGATACGATGATACCATGCCAAGTTTCAACATTTTCAGGATTCATTTTGTAGTGATTTTCAATTTCACAGTCATTTAGCTCTCTAAACAATGAGGTAAATGACCGAAAAACAACAAATGATGTCAGAACATGTTGGAAATTGATGACGTCGCTTTAAATGCTGGATACTGAACACAAAGAAGTCCGGAGTTCAAATAAGTTTAAAAAACATTGAAGTGGCCATGTAACAGATGAGTTCTCGTCCGAAACCCTGATACTCGGAAAGAGTTTGTCCAGTTTGTACATGAAGTGCGTCCAGTTTTTGCCGTGACCCTCTCTACTCTTTCGCGCATGCTATGCGGGTGATATGATGATACCATGCCAAGTTTCAACATTATCAGGATTCATTTTGTAGTGATTTTCAATTTCACGGTCATTTAGCTCTCTAAACAATTAGGTAAATGACCGAAAAACAACAAATGATGTCAGAACATGTTGGAAATTGATGACGTCGCTTTAAATGCTGCATACTGAACACAAAAGAAGTCCGGAGTTTAAATAAGTTATTAAAAATAAAAAAGAGGTGCAATGCTGGTTAATTTGCTTCAAGCCATTCGGAATAGTGTAGACTGCACTGCACATAGCTCAGTGCAATCTATGCTATTCCGCAAGGCTTGAAGCTAATCAACATGTAGGTGAGCATTGCAACTCTTCGTCATTGTCTGTGCACTCACGGCTTATAAACTGCTCATAACCTCATTAGTACCGGTTCATGGTACGAACCGGCACTAAATGGTGATGGTGGGGCCACAGCCTGACCGCAGGCTGACACAGCCTCTTTAGTACCGGTTCGTGGCATGAACTGGTACTAAAGGTTCGCCACGAACCGGTACTATTGATCGCCGCCATGAACCGGCACTAATGTACATATTAGTGCCGGCTCTAATTCAAATCGGCACTAATGTGCTTCATGTTTGACCCTTTTTCTACTAGTGAGTCTTTCCAATTTTTCAACAGCTCGTCTATTTCCTCGCCGCTCCTCGTACACGGGCGTTTTCGGGGTTCGGTTTCACCATCGAACAGATCCTTGCGTTTCCTCCACGGGTCATCGTCGCGAAGCCACCTTCGATGTCCCATGAACATGGTTTTCGAAGACCCGGGATCCCTATCTAGCTGGCGATACATTGTGTCATCCATGCACCTTACGCATCCAGAAAATCCGTGGACTACCTGCCCCATGAGATATCCATAACCGAGATAGTCGTGCACCGTCGTGAGCAGTGCGGCTCTCATAGGGAAATATTCTTTCTCTGCGGCGTCCCACGTATTGGCTGGCGTTTTCCACAGCGTGTCTAGCTCCTCCTTCAGCAGCCCCAGATACAGATTGATGTTGTTCCCTGGTTGTTTCGGCCCTTCAATTAGCATATTCATGTGAATGTACTTCCTCTTCATGCACAACCAGGGGGGAAGGTTGTACATCCACACAAACACAGGCCAGGTGCTATGTGTGCTTCTCTGGCTGCCAAACGGATTGACTCCATCGGTGCTCGCGCCCAGCACGATGTTCCTTGGATCCTTCCCAAATTCTGGGTATTCGAAGTTCAACGCTTGCCACTGGCTCGCATCCTTAGGGTGACTCAGCATCTTGTATTTTTTATTTATCTCCGGATCATTTCCGTCATCTTCCCGCTTCTTCTCCTCCCTATCCGCGTGCCAACGCAGGAGCTTTGCTACCTTAGGGTCCGTGAAATACCGCTGCAGACGAGGAGTGATCGGAAAGTACCAAACCGATTTTCGAGGAGCTTTCTTCCTCTTCTTGTATCGAGTGACGCCGCACACCGGATATATGGTAGACTCCGCGTGCTCGTCCCGATAAATGATACAATTGTTCATGCACACATGGTATTTCACGTGCGGTAAATCCAGAGGACACACGATTTTCTTCGCCTCCTCGAAACTGGTCGGGCACTTGTTCCCCTTGGGAAGACGTTCGTGCCAGAATAACATGTTCTCGTCGAAGCATGCGTCGGTCATTTTGTGTTTTACCTTCATCTCCAGAGCCATGAGCATTACTTTCAGGCGGGTATCCTCGGGCCTGTATCCTTCATACAATGGCGTAACCGCGTCTATCTCCAGTTGATCCAGCTTGGCTTTCTCTCGGGCGGCAGCTCTTGCGTTATCCGTCTGCTTGAGAAGCAGCTCTTGAATATGAGGGTCCCGCACCCAGCCTCCATCGTCGTCTGCTCCGGCATCTTCATCTTCATGATCATGCCCTTCGTCTTGATCTTCCTCATCATCATGTACGACATCTTCTACATGATGACTGTGTACATCATCACCGTCGTGATCATGTCCTGGAGATTTTTCGTCTTCTCGCCCGCCCTCGCCGCGGTTATACTTGTCTTGTTGCCCTTCCTCATTTCTTGCCCGGCCCCCATGGACGACTTCATAGTCATCTTCATCACCTTGCCACCGATAGCCATCCATGAAACCACGCAAGAGCAGGTGGTCCCGCACCTGCCCGAAATCCGGGTCCGCAATAAGGCTCTTTAGCTTGCATCTTCGACACCGACATCTTATCTCTGTCTCGTTCTTTTGAAGCATCTCGGCCTTCGCGGAGCTCAAAAACTTATTCATGATGCCTTCAGTCATCGTGCGGACCATGGTCGCCTGCGGGGTAGAGCAAAATGATATTTTAGAAGCAAGAAAAAATTTGGCATGACCTTCCCTAAAAATAGGACCAAAAAGAATGCATAGTGCCAAAATTCTCGCCGAAACGGAAATGAATCAAAACATTCCGGCAAAATATTGGCAACTATCGCATTTCAAATACCGGTACCTTCAAACACAAACATATATGCAACACCACAAACACATGCAACGCCACAAACATACATAGATCTAGCTAGGCCACAAAAAGTGCATGTGCACGTTGTTGGAGCGAGCTAGGGAGAAAAAAAGTAGATCTACATCATGAAGATAGCTTCCCCTTACTTACCTATCAAAAAAAGGTAATCTCACCACTTAATTTTGAGGAATCTATGGTGGAAATGAGGTTAGGAGGAGGAGATGGCCGAAAGCTTGGAGAAGGAGGTGGAGGGAATGAAGTGGGGAAAGTGAGTGGGTAGGTGTGGGGCTGTCCAAAATATCTTGTTGGGGTCCCAGGTTACTAATGGCGCACCACCAGCAAATGCGCCATTAGTAACCCTGGTGGCGCACCGGGTAATAGTGCGCCGTTACTAGTTTAAACTAGTAATGGCGCACTGTGAAACGATGCGCCATTAGTAGTTTTGCAAAAAAAAAGAATAATTTTTTTTTACAGTAATGGCGCACTGTCTGCTTTGTGCGCCATTACTACTTAGAACTAGTAATGGCACACTTTGACCTGATGCGCCATTAGTATGTATGGAAAAATGGAAAAAATAATAATTTAATACTAGTGGCGCACCCTGTTTCTGGTGCGCCATTAGTGTCTTCCACACTAATGGCGCATCACCAACCGGTGCGCCATTAGTATATAGTAGTGGCGCACTGCTTCCATGGTGCGCCATTAGTATCAATCCTATCTATAGCCCTTTTCCTAGTAGTGGAGAGCTGGTCGCTGTTCGAGAGGTTTTCCGAGTCCCTAAAGACTTATGCCGCTTAGAGCGAGGAGCCGGCTCTGTCCGGCCAAGGCGTGGATAGCGCTCCGAACTTGGTCTTCCGAATACCAGGGGCTTCGCCAAAATTTAAAATTATAGAATTCTATGGCTAAGTGAGAGTGTTCACGCATTATAGTCTGATTGCCTTGTTCGTTGTGCTGAGCGCCTCCCTCGAAGGACCCAAACATGGGAAAAAGAGCGCTCAGGTTTATCCCCGAACACCCCAGCACTAGCGGCACGGGGGCAGAAGCCGACGATTCGCCATCTCTCAGAATTGATAAACAGCCGCACAGAAGGTAATATTTTAAATTCCAACAGCATTGCTTAGCGCATATGAACAAGTTTTCAGCGCACATGATAAAACGAGTGAGTTTTACTCAAAAATTACATCCTTGGAACATTCATCCACCATAAGGCAGGCACCCTGTCGTGGTTTTGTCACGGCAGATGTCCTAGAGAAAGGACTTAGTCATGGAGCCATCGCGATGGGTTAGCTTGAAGGGATTAAAGCGGACACAGGGATGCAAGAGAGTTTATACTAGTTCGGTCCCTTCGATGAAGGTAAAAGCCTACGTCTAGTTGTTATGGAATTGATGGGGTTTTGATGACCAGGGAGCAAACAAGCTTCGCCTATGTCTCGAGTTGTTGTCTGTCTCCTTGAACCGCCGCCTGGTCGTCCCCTTATATACACGGGTGACGCCCATCGGTTCACAGAGTCCCAATACCGGCTCATAGATGTGTCCAGTTTGGTCTCTACTTATTCCTAACTTACAATAGAAGTTAAATACCAACGCCGGTTTACGGCTACAGGCATTGAACCGACCATGGGCCTTGATCCCTCCTCTGCCTTCTTGGGCTTTAACATACTTAACTACTAACGAAGTTAACCCGGCCCAGATAGGCCAGTTTACGCCCAGTAGTGATATCCCCAACATTAGGCCCCAGATTGATTTGAACATGTTCATGTCAATCCTTTAGCATAAATCTTCATCGTCAATATCTTCTTGTAGTTTGTTGAACCGCCGTGATGTCATCTTCTCTGGTCGTTGTAAACCAGCATGACGTCACCTATTATAAAGGACCTTAATAGGTCTGCGATAATTAAGGCGACATCTTCATTTCCAGACCCACGGTCCCTTGATTTTCGCGCCTGACTCCTGTCCCTTGCCTTATAAATAGGACCGAAGGGTCATTTCTTTTCCCCTCCATGCCCTTGTGCTTCGTCTTCCTTGCATCGCCCAGCTTCGGAGCTCCGCCGCCACCGTCAACCTCTGCATCAACCTTGGCCGCTGCATCAACCTGGGCGCACCAGAGCACCGCGGCAACCTTCCGCGTCTTTCTCATCTCCAGTAAGTCTTCTGTTCTTTTCAACACAGATCTGCTCTAGGGTTTCATGTTCTTCTAGTGTTCATCGCCCGGTTTGTGTTCATACGATAGCTCCTAGATGCATCTGTGAATCCTTGCTCTGTGTAGCGGTAGGTTTTAGCATCCGCCTTCAGTTTCATGCCTCAAGACCATAGATCTATATGTATCTCTGCCCATTGATTCAGTACTGTTCTTTTTTGAACCTTGAATATTTTCCTTCTTTTCTGAACTTGCTTCAGATCCGTCGCTGTAGACAAGTCTTGTGAAATCTGTTTCTGTAACTTACTCATCTGCTTCAATGTTTAGACCAGGTGGTTTAACTTTGTAGAAAAAATTGCCAAACTAGTATATACCATTAGTCCCCTTGTTGAACCGCCAGATGTTGTTGCTTCATAAAACTCCGGTTTAGATAGATCTGTCTCCGGTTTAACATTGCACATACCAATGTACCTTAATCAATGCATTTTTGAACCGGGATCACCTACCTTGTAGATTTCATCATGGCCAAGCAAGTATATGAGTGCAACTGGGTTCCTTCTCGCGTCACAGAGGCTCAACTGGACGATTTAGTCCTGATCGGCGCCTTAGGCAGCAAAGATACCATCCATTGGAGGGCTCCTGGCAAAGAATGCCCTCCCACACCTCAAGAAGGAGAGGTCGTCGTTTTCGTAGATCACTTAGCCCGGGGCTTTAAGCCGCCCGGTTCTAAATTTTACCGAGACATTTTAGCCGATTTTCAACTCCACCCACAAGACACTGGCCCCAACTCTGTTACAAACATGTGTCACTTCCAAGTGCTCTGTGAGGCGTTCTTTCAAGAGGAGCCCACAGTGGAGTTGTTCAGAGACTGTTTCCATCTAAACCGCCGTACTAAGTTTTCTGATAGTTCCAATATAGAATTGGGCGGTGTGGCGATTCAGAAAAGGAAAGAGGTCACATACCCTCATGCCAAGATGCATAGCCACCCCAAAGAGTGGAATCAAACATGGTTCTATTGCAAAGACACCTCCCCTGCTGGTGAAAATCCTTTGCCTGGCTTTCGTCCGGAGCAGCTTAGCAATACACACCCCTTTCCGCAAAGGTTGACTGCCAAGGAGAGAAGCAAATACGCTCCTCAACTGTCCAAGCTCAGAGCCTTTATGGCCAACGGTTTAACAGGGGTTGATCTCACTCGCTGTTGGATATCATGGAGCATACTACCCCTTAGTCAGCGCTCCGGTTTGATGTGCGAGTATACTGGCAGTGTTGATGACCCACTGCGCCATGCTAACATCCAGCTCACCGACGAAGAAATCACAGAGGCTGTGAACAAGATGCTGAATGAACCGGAACACATATGTGCTGAAACCGGCCTGCTTCCCTTCTGTGCCACCAACAAACCGCCAACTGTAAGAGTTTGATTTTTCTTTTTGCTGAATCTGTTATTGATATATCTGGTCATTGTTTGATATCAGTGTCTGTGTAACTAGGTCAATGATCCGTTTTGGACCAAGAAACTGCCGTAGGAGAAACCAGAAAAACCAGACAAACCGGAAAGAGCAACCCGGCAAAAGACTAAAGCTGCGAAGAAGACTGCCCACAGGAAAAGAACCACTGCATCCTCTAATCCGGCCCCTGATGATGATATGGATAATCCGGACCTTGAGGTAGGGCTTGACTCACTTGGCTTATTTTTTATGCATCTTATTGATGATGATATTTGTCAGGATGATGCCGAAGCCAGCCATGCTGATGCTGCAGAGGTAATTATTCTCTCCTCCGATTCAGAACCTTTGCCTTCACTAAAAATCCGTCAGGCAAACCAGAAAGTTAAATTTTCTCATCATCTTGCTTATTTGGATCCAAATTTCTTATGAAGACCCAACAGCACGAAGCTCGTCGCACAACCCGGCATAGCGGCCAGGTAGTTACCTCCGCCGGTTTACCGAACAGTCCGGTTCGAAAACGCCGTTCAGAGGTCTCTAATTTGCTTGTCAGTGCTTGTCCTAAAGCAGGCTGCTTTTGTCAACCTCTTAATCCATCTGACTCTGATTACCAGGTTACTTCCCACTCATCCTCTGGCGAGTCATCAACTACTCTGCTGCCACCGCTCAAAACGGTGCTTGGGTAAGCTATACTTATCATAATATTTGCAGTACATCACCTTGGAACATATGTTGTATTTGATTTTGTTATTCCTTCCAGGGCCAAGCCTAGGCCAAGCAAGAAGGCTCGCCTGGACAAAGCGGCCGAAGAGGATGCCGTCCTTGAACCGGGCAAAACAACAGATCTTGGAGCGGCTATTCCTAAGGATATACCCAATGATCCACCGCAGCAAGACGACGATCTTATTGCTGAAGAGCGACCTATTGATACCTCAAGTCCTGTCAATCAGCCCACAAGCTCCATCTAGATTGAGAAATCCACCGGTCCAACAAAGCCTACTGACAAGCCAACAGCCCCAGTGCAAACCGGCGATGCCAAGGATGATGAGGTTGCCATTACTGGCATTGGCTATACAGAGCCAAGCAATCCTGTCGCTTTGTCCAAACATACTGCCAAGGAAGAATTTGCTGCCTTTGGCAAAGGCAAGTGGAATGCTGATCTGGCAACTTACGCTGCTCTGAACGCCCAAGATATCCATTCCGGCTACCTGAACCAACTGTATACCAGTCATGACTATGAAGCCGGTCTGGTTAACATGATGAAAGATAAATATGAGGTAACTTCCATATGCTCTTTCCTGCTTGTATATTTCAATTCTTTTTGATGCTCCTAGCCCCCGAGGGCCGGTTTGTAATCTTCTTTCAAACCGGGACTTACTAATATAAATCTTAATGCTTTGAAATTCGCTGATGTAGTCCCCAAGAACCGGTTCAACTTAGCGTAGTTAAACCACGACTTTATGTAATTGAGATCACCGCATGAGAATATATACGAGCAAATAGCCATTAGCCCCCAAGTGCCAAGTTGAATACTTGTATTGATCTTGGGACTTTGTAAGCAATTGAAAGATGAAGATCGAATATGCATTAGCCCCCAAGTGCCAAGTGCATAACTTGTTATGTGGTTGGTACTTCAATCCTTGTATCGTTTTGCTGAATCATATAACTGTTTGCATGCAGGCTGAGCTGAAGACGAAAGAAAGCCAAGTCGCCGATCTCTAAGAAAATCTGAAATCCCAACAAGCTGAAACCTCCAAAGCAAAAGAGGAATTAACCAGCGCTTTAAGCACCATGGAACAGCTTAAGGAGAGCTTCAAGAAGAAGCGGGCGGATTGGGCCACTGAAAAATCCGCTTTAATCAAACGAGCAGAAGATGCCGAGGCTGCACTAAAACCGGTGGCGGATGAACTGACCAACATAAAGCGGCATGTGCATGCCATGACCACTGCTATCTTTGGTAAGCCAGTTTGACTTCTGAATTGATTCTGCCATCTTACAGAGCTACCGGTTTGTTAACCCTTTATGATATTTTAGGGACACGCATTGGTCACTTGGGGTCAGATGTGCGGAAGAAATTGAAAGCCGCCTATATGTTGATTGAACAACTGTACACTGGTGCACAATGTATCATCTGTACTGCATCCCACAACAAACCGGCACCCACTTTGATTCAGGACACTCTGACGAAACTGTCGGTGCTTCCTGCCCGGGTTGAAGAGCTGAAGAAATCTGCTGCTTGAACCGGCGCGATCAATGCCTTAATCCAGGCAAAAGCTTGGGTGCCGGATTTTGATCCTATTGAAGCGGCTTAGGGCTATCCCAACTTGAAGGAAGACGGGTCAGAGTTTAGTGAAGCGGATCTGCGAGCAATAAACCGGGAGGTGCGTCCGCTAGCTTGTCAATTGGCTGAAGAAGCAGACTTGTCTCATTATCAAGCCCAATATGACAATCAAAACAAGCGAGTAGCTGCACCAATTCATGAAGCGGAAAATCTTATCCCTCCAATCCGTAAGCATACTTACGCTCCCGATATTGACCCGTCGTTGCTGATCCATGATGAAGCTGTCTTTCAAGAATTAATGGGAATCGACTGGACAACTGTTGGTTTCCAGCCGCTGGGTAGAGAAACTGAAGCTGAAGCGGCGCGGGATGACCCACAACCATCAGGCCGGGCTGGTGACCAAGCTTGAACCGGAAGCCGGTTTAAAACTGCTTCTCCCTTGCGAAAAACAATGATCTTATTGTGGGCACCGTGTTGCCTTGTAATAGGCTAGCTGATACTTTTGATGCTGATATGCCTTCGTGCATGCAACTTTCTCTTCCTTTGGGTGATGAACTTTCCAAAGTACTTTCTGCAATAAAAATCTTAAAGTGCCACCGCGGTTGTACCGTCAGGCGGAATATGATGTCTGCATACATGAAATCAAAACATCCGAAATTTTTAAGTATATGACCAAATTTTGAGATACATAATACCTGCCATCGTTGGATGTGAAGTTGGCTTGGCCAATCTTGAAGCGGAGTTTTATAAACCCACACTGTTGGAGGAGATAGCAGCACCTGTATATATATGATGCCGGTTTACCATGTAAACCATGCTGGGTTATAATAAACACCGTGTTACTCCGTAATAGGATGTTAACAAAAAATCAAACCGAGCAAATAGTCTCCGGATTAAAATGGACCGTGTTCCGTCAATTGACAGTTTAAACCGGCTTAAAACGCAATAAAAAGAAAGAAATATCTTTCAAAGAAAAAAATGTGAAGCAAAGGCAATGACAAAACCGTTTGCAAAAAGAGGCTTATTTGAGCTGATCAGATGGCGTTACCATGGTCGGACATGACCAAGCTCCCGATAGGTGTAGCTATGGTTGAAGTCAGCCAGGTCCCCAAATGAAACCGTGGCATTTATGCCGATCAAGTGGCATGGCAATGGTTCGGGTTCGACCAAGCCCCCAAGTGATTCTGTGGCCTTAGGCCGATCAAGAGGCATGACTGGTTCAGACGTGACCAAGTCCCCAAGTGATCTGGTGGCTCTCGCCTATCAAGAGGTATTGCATTGGTTCGGACACGACCAAGCCCCCAAGTGATATAACATGATGCTTTTGAAAAGCTAACTCAAGGGGTAAACCGGAGGCTGCTTTAGAACAACTCCGTGTAACCACACATGATGTAAAAGAACAGATACCCCGCTTTAGCTGAGGTTCCGGTTTATTATATTTAATCATAAAATATACATCATCGTAATATGTACATAAGTGGAGCCAATGGCTCAGGTATAGTAAGGCCGAAGATGAGCTACATTACACGGCCTATTGGTCTCTTCCTCTGATGTACGTGAGTCTTTATGCTCTCGAATATCGATCAGATAGTATGACCCGTTGTGCAAATTCTTGCTGACCACAAAAGGTCCCTCCCAAGGTGGGGATAGCTTATGCATAGCAGTCTGGTCTTGGATGAGCCGAAGCACCAAATCTCCCTCTTGAAAGGTTCTGGTTTTAACTCGGCGACTGTGATAACGACGACGGTCCTGTTGGTAAATCGCTGAGCGAGCAGCTGCTATGTCATGCTCTTCATCCAAACGGTCCAAAGCATCTTGCCGTGCTGTCTTGTTTTCTGCTTCAACATAAGCCGTCACACGAGGTGAATCATGACGGATATCACTGGGGAGAACCGCCTCCGCTCCATAGACCATGAAGAATGGTGTGTATCCTGTTGATCTGTTGGGTGTGGTATTGATGCTCCATAACACAGATGGTAATTCTTCTACCCAACAACCCGGTGTTATCTGCAAAGGAACCATAAGCCGGGGCTTGATGCCTCTCAAAATCTCTTGATTAACCCTTTTTGCTTGACCATTGGACTGTGGGTGTGCTACGGATGAAACGTCAAGCCGGGTGTGCTCCCGGTCGCAGAACTCCTTCATGGCACCCTTGGACAAATTGGTACCATTATCTGTGATGATACTGTGTGGAAAGCCAAACCGGAAAATCACTTTTTTGATAAACTGAACCGCCGTGGCCGCATCACACTTGCTAACCGGTTCTGCCTCCACCCACTTTGTGAACTTGTCAGCCGCCACCAGGAGGTGGGTCTTCTTATCTTTAGACCTTTTGAAAGGCCCAACCATATCCAGCCCCCATGTCGCAAACGGCCAAGTAATTGGAATCATTCTCAATTCTTGAGCCGGCACATGAGCACGTCTTGAAAACTTTTGGCAACCGTCACATCGTCTGACCAGATCCTCTGCATCAGCATGAGCAGTTAACCAATAGAAGCCATGGTGAAACGCTTTAGCTACCAAAGATTTTGAACTGGCGTGGTGACCACAATCTCCTTCGTGGATCTCATGCAAAATTTCACAGCCTTCTTCAGGAGACACACAACATTGAAACGCCCCTGATATACTGCAATGATGCAACTCGACATTGACAATAGTCATGGACTTGGACCGCCGGATTATCTGTCGGGCCAGAGTCTCATCCTCTGGTAACTCGCCCCGGTTCATGTACGCCAGGTAAGGAAGCATCCAATCCGGAATGACATGAAGATCTGCCACCAATTGAGCCTCCGGATCAGGAATAGCCAAATCCGCTTCACCAGAGAGCTTGACCGACGGGTTGTGCAGCACATCGAGAAAAACATTAGGCGGGACCAGTTTGCGCTGAGAGCCCAGCCGGCTTAAAGCGTCCGCCGCTTCATTCTTCCGTCGGTCCACGTGGTCCACCTGATAGCCTTTAAAATGACCTGCAACAATATCCACCTCACGACAATATGCTGCCATGAGGGGGTCCTTGGAGTCCCAAGTGCCAGACACTTGTTGAGCCACGAGGTCTGAGTCACCGAAGCACTTAACTCGACTTAGGTTCATCTCCTTAGCCATCCGGAGACCATGGAGCAAGGCTTCATACTCAGCTGCATTGTTAGTACAAGGGAACATTAAGCGGATAATGTAACAAACTTATCACCTCGTGGGGAAGTTAATACGACTCCAGCTCCCGAGCCTTCCAATTACCTGGATCCGTCAAAATGGATGGTCCAATATGTGTGATCCGGCCTTTCTTCAGGTGCTTGCATTTCCGTCCAATCATTGATGAAATCAACCAGTGCTTGAGACTTCACCGCCGTTCGAGGCACATACTTCAATCCGTGCGGCCCAAGCTCTATAGCCCACTTGGCAATCCGGCCAGTCGCTTCCCGGTTCTGGATGATATCCCCCAAAGGAGCAGAACTGACCACCGTAATTGGGTGCCCTTGGAATATTGCTTAAGCTTCTGGCTTGCCATAAAAACTCCGTACACCAGCTTCTGCCAATGCGGATACCTTTGCTTGGACTCAATGAGTACCTCGCTGATAGAATAGACCGGACATTGAACCGGATGCTCCTTACCTGCCTCCTTTCGCAACACCACAATAGCCACGCTGACCGCCTGAGCATTAGCAGCAACATATAGCAGTAACGGCTCCTTGTCAATGGGAGCGGCGAGCACAGGCGGATTGGTCAATTGCCATTTTAAGTCCTCAAATTCTTCATCAGCAGCAGAACTCCAGACGAACTGATCCTTTTTCTTCAACATCAGATACAAAGGGATTGCCTTCTCACCAAGGCGGTTGATAAACCAGCTTAACGCGGCAATCCGGCCTGCCAGGCGTTGAACATCATTGATACACTTCGGTTTAGCCAGGGAGGTGATGGCTGTGATCTTCTCCGGATTAGCCTCAATTCCCCTGTTGGACACCAGAAAACCCAATAACTTGCCCACCGGTACACCAAAGACACACTTGTCCGGATTAAGCATCATCTTGTACGTCCCCAGGTTACCAAAGGTTTCCTTCAGATCATCAACAGGAGTCTCCTTCTCCCTGGACTTAACCACGATATCATCCACATAAGCATGTACATTACGGCCAATCTGCTTGTGAAGACAATTTTTTACACACCGTTGATAAGTTGCCTGGGCACTTTTGAGCCCAAAGGGCATAGACACATAGCAGAAGGCTCCAAAGGGAGTTATGAATGCCGTCTTCTCCTGGTCCTTAACTGCCATTTCGATCTGATGATAGCCAGAATATGCATCCAAAAAACTTAAACGCTCACAACCCGCCGTAGCATCAATGATTTGATCAATACGGGGGAGGGCAAAAGGATCTACTGGACAAGCCTTATTAAGATCTGTGTAATCCACACACATGCGCCAGGTGCCATTTTTCTTAAGGACTAGCACCGGATTGGCAAGCCACTCAGGGTGAAAAACTTCAACAATAAACCAGCTGCTAAGAGCCTGGCTACCTCTTCTCCAATCGCCTTGCGTCTTTCTTCGTTAAACCGGCGGAGGAACTGTTTCACCGATTTGTATTTAGGATCCACATAAGGGTGTGCTCAGCGAGTTGCCACGGTACACCTGGCATGTCAGAGGGCTTCCATGCAAAAATGTCCCGATTCTCACGGATGAACTCGATGAGCGCGCTTTCCTATTTTGGATCCAAGTTGGCACTGATGCTGAACTGCTTGGACAAATCGCCAGGTACGAAGTCAACAAGCTTAGTTTCTGCTGCCGATTTGAACTTCAGGGCCGGATCATGCTCCGTAGTTGGCTTCTTTAATGGAGTCATGTCCGCCGGATCAACATTGTCCTTATAATACTTTAGCTCCTCGGTGGCACAAACCGACTCTGCGTAGGCCGCATCTCCTTCCTCGCACTCCAAAGCGATTTTTATGGCTTCCATGAACCGTTATTGTCCCCTTGTAACCCGACATCTTGAGCTGTAGATACACATAACAGGGCTGTGCCATAAACTTGGCGTAGGCTGGTCGCCCAAATAGGGCGTGATATGGACTTTGGATTTTCACCACTTCAAACGTCAATGTTTCTGACCTGGAATCATGATCATCTCCAAAGGCCACTTCCAGAGCTATCTTACCAACAAGATATGCTGACTTGCCAGGTACCACACCATGGAACACCGTATTAGACGGTTTGAGATTTTTATCTGTTAGTGCCATACGACGGAAGGTCTCATAGTACAAGATATTAATGCTGCTCCCTCCATCCATGAGCACTTTGGTGAACTTGTAACCTCCCACCTGAGGCGCCACCACCAGAGCCAACTAACCCAGATTATCAACCTGGGGAGGGTGATCCTCTCTGCTCCATATGATTGGCTATTCGGACCAGCGTAGATAACGGGGCACGGCCGGTTCAACAGAGTTGACTGCCCGCCTCTGAACCTTCCGGTCTCGCTTGTCCAAGCTAGTGGTAAAGACATGGTACTGCCCACTATTCAATTGCTTTGGGTTGCTCTGGTAACCTGACTGTTGTTGCTGCTGGTTGTAACCACCCTGGTTGTTCTGATTATTTTGACTGTTATGTCCGCCCGGATTACCGTTGAATCCTGAACCGGAATTTCCTCCACCGTAACCCGGCCCGGATCCTGAGCCACCGCCGGAGCCGTGATCATACCGGAAAGCATTAGAATTCTTGAACTCCTGCATAATGAAGCAATCTTTCTAAAGGTGGTTTGCTGGCACCTCCTTCGTCCCATGTCTTGGACAGGGCTGGCTCAGTAGATAATTTAGGCGGTCCGGGTTAGGGTTGGGTGCCCCACACTACTAGAAAAAGGGCTATAGATGGGATTGATACTAATGGCGCACCAGACAAGTGGTGCGCCATTAGTATATACTAATGGCGCACCACCTACTGATACGCCATTAGAGTTGAAACTACTAATGGCGCACCTGGCCCAGGGTGCGCCATTAGTATCATTTTTTTAACTAGTGCGGCTGTCCAAACATACTAATGGCGCATCCTGATACAGTGCGCCATTACTAGTTACAACTAGTAATGGCGCACCAGCCGGAAAGTGCGCCACTAATGTTGTTTTTTTATTATATTTTTTATTCCCTTTTTTGCAAAACTACTAATGGCGCACTGTTCCACCGTGCGCCATTACTAGTTTAAACTAGTAATGGCACACTGTGGGACAGTGCGCCATTAGTATTTTTTTTGCAAAACTACTAATGGCGCACCACCAGGAGGTGCGCCATTAGTAACCTAGATTACTAATGGCGCATTTAGAGTTGGTGCGCCATTAGTAAGTGGGCAGCAACAAGATATTTTGGACAGCCTCTCCTACCCACACTCACTTTCTCCCCACTTCATTCTCTCCACCTCCTCCTTGTCTCGGGTGCCTCCTCTTTTTCACCTCATTTCCACCATAGATTCATTCAATTTAAGTGGTTAAATTACCTTGTTTTGATAGGTAAGTAAGGGGGAAGCTATATTTATGTTGTTCTCCCTACAACAATGTGCACATGCACTTTTTATGGCCTAGCTAGATCTATGTATGTTCGTGGTGTTGCATATGTTTGTGGTGTTGCATATGTATTTGTGTTTGGAGGTGTACCGGTATTTGAAATTCGATAGTTGCCAATTTTTTGCCGGAATGTTGATTCATTTCCGTTTCGGCGAGAATTTTGGCATTAAGCATTCTTTTTGGTCCTATTTTTAGGGAAAGTCATGCCAAATTTTTTCTTGGTTCTAAAATATCGTTTTGCTCTACCCCGCAGGCGACCATGGTCCGCATGATGACCGAAGGCATCGTGAATAGGTTTTTGAGGTCCGCGAAGGCCAAGATGCTCCAAAAGAATGAGACGGAGATAAGATGTCCGTGTCGAAGATGCAAGCTGAAGAGCCTTGTTGCGGACCCGGAATCCGGGCAGGTGCGGGACCACCTGCTCTTGCGTGGTTTCATGGATGGCTATCGGTGGCAAGGTGATGAAGATGACTACGAAGTCGTCCATGGGGGCCGGGCAAGAAATGAGGAAGGGCAGCAAGACAACCACCGCGGCTCGGGCGGGCGAGAAGACGAAGAATCCCGAGGAGATGATCACGACGGTGATGTTGTACACAGTCATCATGTAGAAGATGCCGGAGCAGTCGACGGGCATGATCATGAAGATGATGATGCCGGCGGAGCAGACGACGCTGGACCATCGATGGGCTGGGTGCAGGACCCTCATATTCAAGAGCTGCTTCTCAAGCAGATGGATAACACAAGAGCTGCCGCCCGAGAGAAAGCCAAGATGAATCAACTTGAGTTAGACACGGTTACTCCATTGTATGAAGGATGCAGGCCCGAGGATACCCGCCTGAAAGTAACGCTCATGGCTCTGGAGATGAAGGTAAAACACAAAATGACCGACACATGCTTCGACGAGAACATGTCATTCTGGCACGAACGTCTTCCCAAGGGGAACAAGTGCCCGACCAGTTTGGAGGAGGCGAAGAAAATCGTGTGTCCTCTGGATTTACCGCACGTGAAATACCATGTGTGCATGAACAATTGCATCATTTATCGGGATGAGCACGTGGAGTCTACCATATGTCCGGTGTGCGGCGTCACTCGATACAAGAAGAGGAAGAAAGCTCCTCGAAAAGTGGTGTGGTACTTTCCGATCACTCCTCGTCTGCAGCGGTATTTCACGGACCCTAAGGTAGCAAAGCTCCTGCGTTGGCACGTGGATAGGGAGGAGAAGAAGCGAGAAGATGACGCAAATGATCCGGAGATAGATAAAAAAGACAAGATGCTGAGTCACCCTAAGGATGCGAGCCAGTGGCAAGCGTTGAACTTCGAAGACCCAGAATTTGGGAATGATCCAAGGAACATCGTGCTGGGCGCGAGCACCGATGGAGTCAATCCGTTTGGCAGCCAGAGAAGCACACATAGCACCTGGCCTGTGTTTGTGTGGATGTACAATGTTCCCCCCTGGTTGTGCATGAAGAGGAAGTACATTCACATGAGTATGCTAATTGAAGGACCGAAACAACCGGGGAACGACATCAATCTGTATCTGGGGCTGCTGAAAGAGGAGCTTGACACGCTGTGGAAAACGCCAGCCAATACGTGGGACGCCGCAGAGAAAGAATATTTCCCTATGAGAGCCGCGCTGCTCACGACGGTGCATGACTATCTCGGTTATGGATATGTCGTGGGGCAGGTGGTCCATGGATTTTCTGGATGCGTCAGGTGCATGGATGACACAACGTATCGCCAGCTAGATAGAGATCCCGGGTCTTTGAAAACCGTGTTCATGGGACATCGAAGGTGGCTTCGCGACGATGACCCGTGGAGAAAAGGCAAGGATCTGTTCGATGGTGAAACCGAACCCCGAGGACGCCCGCATACGAGGAGCGGCGAGGAAATAGACGAGCTGTTGAAAAATTGGAAAGACTGCCCACTGCCGGGAAAGAAGCAAAAGGTGCCAGAGCTGGGAAAGAAGCGAAAGGCGCCAGAGCCGCTGCTGAAGGTATGGAAAACGAGGTGTGTTTTCTGGGACTTGCCGTACTGGAAGATCCACCGTGTGCCTCACAGCCTTGATGTCATGCATATCACGAAAAACATGTGCGAGAGTCTGCTTGGTACCCTGCTCAACATGCCAGAGAGGACCAAATATGGGCCGAAAGCAAGGGCAGACTTGAAATCAATGGGCATCAGGCAGGAGCTTCACGCTATATATGATGATCATGATGATGATGATGATGATGATGATGATGAGGCGAAGCAGGACACGGAAAGTCGTCACAAAGGCAGAAAGGCCAAGAAGACCGGCAATGACTACCCTCCCGCGTGCTTCACTCTAAGTCAGGAGGAGATCGAGCAGATTTTCACCTGCCTCGTAGGAGTAAAACTTCCTTACGGTTACGCGGGTAAGATAAGCAGATACCTAGACCCAGAGAAGCTGAAGTTCAGCGGGATGAAGTCTCACGACTGTCACGTGCTGATGACGCAGATACTTCTGGTTGCAATCCGTGGGATCATGGACGCGCACGTCCGTGAAACCCTATTTGGCCTATGCAACTTTTTCGACGTCATCTCTCGGAAGTCTGTTGGCGTGAGGCAACTCAGAAGGCTACAGGAAGAGATCGTGGTGATACTATGCGAGCTTGAGATGTACTTCCCGCCCGCATTCTTCGATGTTATGGTGCATCTGCTGGTCCATTTCATGGACGATATCATCCAACTCGGGCCGACGTTCCTGCACAGCATGATGCCGTTCGAAAGGATGAATGGTGTCATCAAAGGATACGTTCGCAACATGTCACGTCCAGAGGGAAGCATAGCCATGGGCTTTCTGACCGAAGAGTGCATCTCCTACTGCACGAATTATCTAGGCATCGAGAACCCCGTTGGTATGCCCGTCAACAGGCACCTCGGCAGGCTCGCTGGATGGGGTCACCGTGAGGGTCGTCGCGAAATGCATGTCGACTTCGAGGGTCGACTCGCCGACTTTGAAAGAGCAAACCTAGTCGCGCTACAACACATAGACGTGGTTGATCCTTGGGTGGTACAGCACAAAACCTTTATTAAGAAGACGTACAATGACCGAGGCCAACAGAGGACGGACGGAGATATACTCAAAGAGCACAACTCATGTTTCACGCGTTGGTTCAAGTAGAAGCTTCTGTCGTACCCTTTACATGAGGATTCTTCCGCCGAAGAACAACTCATATTCGCCTTGTCACAGGGCGCCGAGCACAACCTGATGACCTATGCGGCATACGATATCAACGGCTACACATTCTACACCGAGGCCAAGGACATGAAGAGCGATGGTTATCAGAACTCCGGGGTAACGATGGAATACTACACCGGTAACAACAAGGACAGATACTACGGAAGGATCGAGGAGATCTAGGAGCTGAGCTACGCTGGAGAGAAGGTCCTGATGTTCCGTGTCAGATGGGCCAAGAGCGTCCTAAAAGAAGACCGGTATTTCACCACCATGGTTATACCCGAAGCCAAATCCAAGATCGCGGGCGCAAACGTCACCGCGAAAAATGAGCCATGGGTACTGGCTTCCCAAGTGGACCAATGCTTCTTCATTACCGACCCGTCAAAGCCCAGTCGTGTTGTCGTGAGGAGAGGTAAAAGGAAGATCATCGGAATGGATGGAGTAGCCAATGAGCAAGACTTCGACAAGTATGGCGACCCGAGGATCGAACATGACGACGATGATGAAGTAGCAGCATACACCACAAGAAGAAGCAGGACCACCCTACCTAAAGGACGTCCGTTCCACAGAAGAACTCCATTTGCGAAAAAGAAGGGCAAGAAGGTTGTGAACAAATACTAGCTAAGATCGATTGTATTTAAATCATAGCCTTCATTTCTCGATTGTATTTCATGGGAACTTTTTGAACTATCATGAATATTTTTAAATTTCATGGACACTCGATCTCGATCCCCCTCCATCTCGATCGCTATCCCAGCTCGCCAGATCCGGTCCCCCTCACCGCCGAGCACCCCCCGGTCCACCGGCCGCCGCCGCCGACCCCCCACACCCTCGATTTCCCTACTCAACCGCCGCCACCGACCCCCCGCACCCCTCCCCTACTCAACCGCCGCCGCCGACCCCCCGCACCCCTCCCCTACTCAACCGCCGCCGCCGACCCCCCGCACCCCGCTCACCCTCCCCCGCTCCACCGGCATTACTGTTTGATGTAATTTTTAAAAAAATTATTACTGTCTTATAAAAAATATATTACTATTGTGATTTAAACAAGTTTGAACATATTTAAACACAAATAAGTATCAAACAGCATTTTAAATGGATAAAAAAATTGTGGAGCCTGGGAATCGAACCCAGGACCTCCTGGTGTGAGAACTAGCTGCTGACTAGTCGAGCTAGTAGAGGGAACTTGGTGTGGATCAGTTCAGGTGGAAGATAACCTGTTGGCTCAAGCAGAAATAAAAAAAATACTAATGGCGCACCACGGTGGGGTGCGCCATTAGTATGGATATACTTATGGCGCACCGAGGGGTGGTGCGCCATTAGTATTGTGCCCGGCCCCATCCATATTCCCCTCCCTCCCCGGCCCCTCCCTATCCCCTCTCTCTCCCTCGCCCTCGCCCTCGATCCCCTTCCCCTCTCCTCTCCCGACGCCGCTGCCCCGCCGCCTCGACGCTGCCCCGCCGCCCCGACGCCGCCTTGACGCTGCCCCGCCGCCCCGACGCCGCCTCGACCCCGCCCCGCCGCCTCGACATCCTTGGTGGGAGCCCCTACATTGCCGGATTCTTCGTCGTCTTCAACCTACAGTCACCGGCGCGTCCGCGACGATTGTCGCCGTTCTGCTGCTCCTAAGCCACCAACGGGCCATAGTGTGCCTCCTCGGTGAGGCACTCAACCATTCCCTTCTCCTTCCCGTGCGGAACCGCCGTCGTATTCGTCGCTCTGTTCGAGGCCGAAGCCATCGTCCGCCATGGCCACGAGCTCGTCGTGGCCGTGCTTTTTCCCCGTGTCTCTGGCCGCCCCAGTTCGCCCCCTCGCGCGTGTGCACCTGCCCACGGCCGCGCCCCGCCCGCTGCCTTGCAACACCTGCTGCTGTGCGCGCCTGTAGCCGCCACTGCCGTGTCTAACAGTTGCTGCTGCTGCTAGACATTGAATCGTGCTGCTTCCTTCTTCAGTTAACCCAAGTGTCAATTTTTTTCAGTTTCGTCAGAATAAAAATGTACAAGGAGTCATTCTGTCCAACTCTGCTGAAAAATAGTTTTCTTGAGTTTTGATCATCAAGAGGACTCATCTTGTAAACGAACTCGTGCTGATAGTTGCAGCTTGCATTAGCTATAGTTTCAAGTCTTGTGGTTGTGATTACTTGACTACCTTTTTGGTTTTCTGGAAACACGCAGTGAATAATTTCCCAAACTGATTCATCCCATATATCATCAATGACAAAGAAGTACCTAAAAAAGTTTAACATCAAGCATGCACTCTGCTCTTTTGTGTGATATGGGACTTGGGACTTGGGAATTGGTTCTTTCTTACTACAGTCTTGATGCTATAGTATGGCTCTGTTCTTGGTGGAGTACAATTTTGTATAAAATGAAATGCAAGGTTGCTGATACTGTAACCCAGATCACACAGATCAATTTTTTTTCAATTTATGCAACTCTAAGAGTACCAACCAGATTACACAAATCAATTTTGATCTGCAAGGTTGTTGTTGCTGTGATGGAGTAACTCTGTAAGATGGAGTACATGAGTACTGTAGTAGTAACTCTTGATTAATTATGGCATTGTGTGTCATAATTTGCTAGGTTGCATGGCATGTGCTGGATGAAGCTTATGGTGTAGTATCTTAATTGACGGATGTTGATGAACCTTTCCTGTACATATTTGGTTTGGTTGATTGCCTGGCATGAGCTAGATGAAATGATCTATTTCTCCTGATGTGAAATGATCCCTTTCTCCTAAAATGTTGATTAATTTCCGTTTCGGTTGAGAATGGGGCACTCCTAGGTCAAGAAAATTAGCAAAGGTCATGCCCAATTTTCTTGACCTAGAAGGTGCCCGATTCTCAACCGAAACTTTTATTTGTGAGCCTTGAGAAGATTAATTGGTTCCACAATGCAAGACAACTTTTATTTCTCTTGCCTGGTTCCACTAAGATGTGTTATTGCAAGCTATTAATTATTTTTCAGTTGTGAGCCTTGAGAAGATTAATTCTAAATTTCCAAGGCCTAACACAACAAAAATGAATACTGCAGGCAGGATACCTCCACCAGGAGCTTGACACATTTCAGTGAGGGAGCAGTTATAGCAACGAGAAGAGGGGTGTTAACACCACCGGGTAGTTTCTTGTTACACTGGCAAAAACAGATTACACACGATTTACTATACTTAAGTAAGATGTAGGAAAGAGCAAACAAATAGAAGGAAGAATGCATTTGTTGTCATGTGGCCTTCTGTAAAAGAGAAAGGGAAAAAATCAATAGCATTGCAAAAGCAAACATGTATCAACTGAAAGGAGGAGAAGTAGTTTATTTCATAGAGTAAACATTAGCACTATTTGATAGTAAAAGGTTTTAGCTAATTTGAATTAACTAAAAGCAGCAGTACATCATTTTTATTGACAGTAAAATGTTCAAAGAAACAAATATGTAAAACCCCCATAGTTATGTCTTTCGTACAATATGCCATGAAAAGGTGTGCCATTTTCACAGAAGAGCAAACCGGCCTGCCTTTTGGCCTTTTGGTTGCAAGTGCATTTCACTCAAATCACTCAGTAAGTGATGGCATTCCTTGTGAAATGTTCAAATTAGCTAAAACCTGTGCATATGTAAAAGGTTCAGTAAGTGATGACAGTAAAATGTTCAAAGAAACAGCTGAAACTCCTCTACCGGTGGTTGCACTTGTCTGCAGGATATGTAAAACATTTTTATTGACAGTAAAATGTTCATTTAGTTTCAGTAAACAAATATTGCCAAGCATGACATGGCCTTTGTGATCTCCTACTCCTGAATTTTCATGTCACTTGTGCTATTAGTAGTTTTTTGACAGTAAAAGGAATTTTCATGTCACTTGTGCTATCAGTACACTACAAGTGAATTTTCATGTCACTTGTGCTATTTATGTGGTCTGAAACTTGTCAAGTGATGCTGCTGCTGCTATCTGCGAGTTGCTGCTGCTAGTTGTGATTTTGTCAAGTGATGCTACTGCTAATTTGCTTTAGTGGTTGGATTACTTTAGTATTTTTTTCACACACTCAGACACCCTTGCTTGCCATGTGTGTGAGAGAGATAGTGAGAGGAGACAAGAAGAAGGTGGTTAGGAAGATGTTGCCTGCTCATCAAAGCTAACCATCTCCCCCTTTTCACCCCTTTTCCTTTGTCTTTTGTGGGTTGCAAGGAAGCTACTGTCTTAGCTAGCTTAGCTTGTGCACAAATCCTAGTGTTACAACCTTGTATCTTTGCAGCAACCAACTTTCTAGACACACCCTGCATCATGCAACAGTGCCTTCAAGATCCAAGGCAATATCACAAACATCATAGGAAATTTGACCAAACTCACAACCTTGTATCTTTGCAGCAACCAACTTTCTAGACACACCCCTCAAGAACTAGGTTACCCTGAGAACGTGGACTTGGACCTTAGCAACAACACACTAACAGGCAATATCACAAACATCTCTCAATTGTTCCTTGACAATAACCAACTTTTTGGCGACATTCCTCGAGAATTAGGTTATTTGGTCAACTTAGAGATCTTGTTCCTTGACAATAACCAACTTTTTGACCAAACTTTGTTCCTATTTATAGAGAAACATGGCCAACAACGATGAGGCTGGGGGTTCGGGCGGCAAGAAATTCTGGGAGCTGTCCCAGGAGATGGAGGAACAACCTCACTTGTATGAGGACGCCGCCTTCCCCACCGATCCTGAGACCACTGATGGTACCGCCGAGGATGACCCCACTAATGCCACCACTGATGGTGCCGCCGAGGATGCCACCACTGATGATGGCGGTGCACGCACAGATGGCAGCCAACCGAGGAGACAACGGAAGGACCGGCGCCCAACCGTGCTCCGCACCCTCAAGGAGGAAGTTACTGAAGTGGACTCCAACGGGAATCCAACGGCGTTCGAACAAATAGTCAAGGGGTACTCGCTTCAGCTCGGGTGCATTCTCCGGAGCACCGTCTTGATCAACACCGAGAACCTCAGGCATCCTGACCGAGGGAATTTGCGCAACCTCCTCTTTACGAAGCTGCACAAACGATACAAGTTCCCCGCTGAATTTGAAAACACAAGCCTCAAAGGGAATAAAGTGAACAATGCTGCCCTCACGAAGATGAGCACGGCCCTGTCTACTTGGAAAAGCAATGTGAAGAGAATGATCGAGAAAGGTGAGAGTTATGAGAAGATCAAGGAGAAAAATCCTTCGATCACCGAAGATGACTACAACGACTTCAAGATCAATTTCTCGAGCACCGCAAGCTCCGAATCAAGTAGGTGGGGGAAAGAAATGCGGGAGCTGAACTTAGGGGAACACACACTCGGTCCCGGCGGTTACAGAGTGGCGGAGCCTATATGGGACAAGGAGGAGGCGGACCGTGCCGAGCAAGGCCTACCGCCCCTCTTCGATAAATACGGTGACAAGCAGACCAGGAACTTTGTCAGGGCCCGGTACAAGAAGGACCCGAAAACAAAGGAGCTTACCACGGATCCGAAGACCAGGGCGCTTGAGCTTGTTCTGGTAAGGAATACACCCCCGTGTAATTAGCTCCATATGGTTGCATTCTAATTAATGAAGCCAAATTTCTAAATGGTTCACATTCCTTCCGCAGGTGACTGAAAGCAGTAGCGCGGGGTCGACTAAGAGCAACCCTTGGGACACCACTCTAAATAGGGCGTTGAATGTAATGAAGAACAAGGATAAGCTCAGTAAGCCGACGTCAGCTGGTCGTGTGGCCGGCAAAGGCTTGTCGACAAAATGGTCGTCATACTATAACACTGGTGGGCGAAATGAGAAAAAGACCAGCTCGGAAAGCCAGGCGCGCGAGGTTCAAGAACTCAGGGCACAGGTGGCGCGGATTCCGGAGATTGTCCAAGAGCAAGTGCAACAACAACTCGGAGCGACGATCACCGCCATTGTGCCTACCTTGATCCAGGGGATTAGTGCGTGGATTGCGGGCGGCCAACAGGGGCCACCCCTGATTCCTAGCTTCACGGCCAGCAACTCGCAGAACGCGATGGCGGGGCCATTGGTGTCTCCGGCGGAGGCGGCATTGGTGTCTCCGACGCCAGCATGGGAGCTTAATGCACCCGGGTGTACGTCGGCCGGCACCTCTGCAGCAAGCGGCCCCTCCGTCAACTGCACGCCTGCCGTTGGCGGTGCCTCGACATTAGCCGAGCTCGACGCCATCATCACGGTAACTAATTAAGCCTCTCTCGGCCGAGGACTTCATCTCCTTGCCTTTGACTGGGCATCCCTGACGCCCTACATGTTTTCGCAGGGCGCCGCCGACGTTCCGTGCACTCTCCTGCACTTCGTGAACAACGAGTTGGTCGATGTCGCCAAGGGCAAAATCGTTCAACCGGGCAACCCCTTGTTCCACGGTACCCAGATGCCACCCAACTTGTTTAGGGTTCAACTGGTTCGGGTGCTGCCAGGCTGCGACGAGTTGTTACCTCCGATTCGACCTGTCGGGGCCGACGATGATGACGTGATGACCCTCAGCGCCTGCCTGAGCTGGCCCCTGCTTTGGCCGAAGAGCCAGATTCATTTGGGGGCGGGGGACACCACCCCAAAGACAACACCGCCAGTCGTGCCGGCGCCAAGTCGGCCCCATGGCAAGACCGCCGCAACGGTGCCGGACATCCCTATGCCACTGGATCCAAACATGCATATGGCACAGGATCAGAACGACGACGACGATGATACATTTGCCAACGTCGATCAGTACTTTGCCGATCATGGGTACGGTGGCGACTTCATGGGGCCTCCTTCTCAAGAACCCAACCCAACAAAAGACGTGCGCGATCTAGCTGGTACCGCGGAGAAGCCAAGTTGCAACAGGCGTCGTCTGCAGTACAGCTCTGAGGAGACGCCTCCAGCTGCCGACTTCGCCGAGCCTCAGATAGGCGAGGTGCGAAATATGATCAGCCCCAACACACTCAAGAAGGCGGTCTGTGAGCAGAACTCGGTCCCATTACAGGAGAAGAAGAAGGCACGCAAAAGAAAGACTAACAAGGGTCCGGGCCAGCCGGCACCGAGTACGATACGTGCTCAGGACGGGCCACCTTCACCTGAGGATATCTCGAGGAGGGTGCATGTGGCGGGTAGGCCGATGCTACCGAGAAATATGCTCGATGCTGCAACCGATGCTATGCGGAGTCTGCATGACAGTGTTCTTTCTTTGGAGAAGCGGCGTCTCGGAGAGAAGGATGTGGCATACCCGGTTTTCGCGGCCAAGGTGCCAGAGGGCAAGGGCTTTGTGGATAACTCCATCGGGGGTACGATCGTCCTGCGGTTTGATGACATCCATGCTATGTTGAACCTTCATCCGCTGCACTACACCTTCGTTCGGCTATTTTCGCTGAGTATGGAGATGCGGATCATTCGCGACAAGACCCCGGACATCGTGATAGTCGACCCCTTCTACATGCGTGCCAAGATCTTGGGCAGCGCTGGGGACCGGCAATTCGCGAGTTCTTACCTCGAAGGCGTCATTCTGGCAAACCAAGACAAGGATAACTTCCTCGTGCCTTACTTTCCCGAGTAAGTCCTCCCCTCAACCGCCCCGTAACATATGAATTCTTAGATTTCGATCGTTTTTCTTTTAACATTCCGTGTTTTCTGCAGTGACACACGTTGCACGCTCATCCTCCTAAGCCCCAAATATTCCATGGCCACATATTTCAACCCGGACCGTCAGTCGAACGTAGACTACACAAATGTCAAGAAGGTTCTTGATGATGTTCTCCCCGGCTACGTCAAATCTGGAGGCACCTTCACCAGGCCTATTCGTAAGTACGGCAAGCACGTGTTCTCCCCCAATACGACGTTCTGCTGCGTCAAGCAGCCGCCTGGCGGTCAGAAGGGTGCCTACTATGCCATCCATCACATGCGGGCGATCGTACGGGACCATCATCACCTTCTGCTACCGAGTAGACTCAAAGATTGGGCCGCGAGCGTGTCGGCAATCCAGGACGCGGACATTAGACAAGAATTCTTTCGCATCCAGTCGGAGTTTGCGGAAATCATCCATCAAGATGTCCTTCGTACCTCGGGGCAGTTCTACCTCAGAAATCAACCGTCCAACAGTGACATCGACACAATCCTACAAATGCAGGCTGACAACGCCCGTTCTTTCATGACTCCCACGATAGATGGCGGCTTCATCCATGCTCCGGTCCCTTGAGTCGAGTCGAAAGCAGTGATGCTATGTCTAGTTCTGAAACATCGATTGGCTCATGTTGTAATTAAACTTTAATGAACTTGTAGTATGTCTCTTTGGTTTCGAGAGTCGTTCAACTTAAGATGTAATCGATGCTATTAATGTTTTGCTTTTCTCTTCCGATCGTTCTGTTGCATACTTATATATTGCTTATGTATTATGTGTGAATTGGTACTAACGTTTCGTTTGGCTACTGCATAGTGATGTCGTGGTATGTCGTGTACAAGGGTAAGGTTCCCGGAGTCTACAACGACTGGGAGGAGTGTCGGAGACAGGTTCACCAATTCAGCGGTAACAGTTACAAAGGGTACGCCACTAGGGCCGAGGCCGAATCTAGATACACCCGCTATCTAGCGGGAGAGGGGAGGGAGCGTTGGAGGAACCGGATGAAGACGAGTTTCATCGTGATGATGCTCATCGTGATGACCGCAGCTCTTTTCTATGTGACGGTAGTTTAGATGATCGATATCGACTTGTAATGTGAAGACAAACTCGCGGTCTCGAGACTTGTAATATAATGTTCTATCTTTGTTCGGTCTTTTCAATTCGGAGACTAATATGATGAATTGTATTCGGAGACTAAAATGATGAATTGTATTCAGAGACTAATCTTCTATTGTATTCAATGAATCTGTTGTTGATGTGTGCTGTTTATATTTTGTCCAATTATACATTTTGTAACCTGTGCAAAAAAAAGAAAATTAAAAAATAAAAAAAACCTAATATTCATACTAATGGCGCATCACACCATAGTGCGCCATTAGTATGCCAAAGGATACTAATGGCGCATCATTAGACAGTGCGCCATTAGTATGCCGAACTTACTAATGGCGCATCTCGTTGTCGTGCGCCATTAGTATGCCAAAGCACCTAGGTATACATGGCCCCCTGGGAGGCATACTAATGGCGCACTGTTGTATATACTAATGGCGCATCTGAGGTGCGCCATTAGTATACAAGATACTAATGGCGCACCCGTGGTGCGCCATTAGTAAAATATACTAATGGCGTGCTACTAATGGCGCACCACTAATGCGTCATTAATGGCCAAATTAGGTGCGCCATTATTAGGACTTTTCCTAGTAGTGCCACCGCGATTTTTCGGTTTACCCTTGCATCACTGGCCATTGTCCTGCGCGTTGGTATTAGCCACAAAGTCCATGTTACCATCCGCTTTACGCTTTCCTCCACCACCATTGCCTGCCCAGTGATGCTGCTGACCTTTGGAGTTGTTGTTCCTCTTTCCCTTCCCTGCCTTGTCATCATCAGATTCGGGATCCTTGGTACTATCAGAATCAGCATACTTTACCAAAGCAGCCATGAGGGACCCCATGTCAGTGCAATGGCGCTTCATCCGTCCCAACTTCAGCTTTAGGGGCCCAAACCGGCAGTTGCCTTCTAGGGTTAAGACTTCGGTGTCAGCGTTGATGCGGTCTAATGAATGCAACACTTGTGAGACCCGGCGCACCCAATGAGTCGTCGATTCTCCTTCCTCCTGGACACAGGCAGCTAAGTCTACTATCGACATGGGCTGCTTACATGTATCCTTGAAATTATTGATAAACCGGGCTCGTAATTGGGCCCATGAACTGATAGAATTGGCCGGTAAGCTTTTTAACCAAGTGCGGGCCGTTCCTTCAAGCATCATGGTGAAGTATTTCGCACATGCCGCATCATCCACATCCAGCATCTCCATGGCCATCTCATAGCTCTCCACCCATGTCTTTGGGGGTTGATCCGCTGTGTAATTCGGTACCTTGCGCGGGCCCTTGAAATCCTTGGGCAGGTGCACATTGTGTAAAGTGGGGACAAGGCAAGGCACCCCCAAAGAGCTAGAAGTAACACCGGGTTCGACCGAAATAGTTGGACGAACCGGTGTAAGCTGCCGAGCCTGATATTGTGCGGCTAACTCGGCCTCCCTGCGTGCTCGGGCCCGGTCCACCACTTCTTGAGCGTTATCAGCACCACCCGCCGGGTTGTTGCCGCGGGGTGCTCCACGTCGTTCATTACTTGACACTGCCGGTTCCTCCATATGCCTGCTATAGCTCCGGCTTGGGCAAGGGGTCGAGTGGATCCGGTCGTGGCTGTATGAGTGTGCTTCCTATTGGTCTAAAGAAGCTCCTTGACCCGTCGCGTCTCTATCGCCTGCGGTAAGTCACCTTCAATTGGAATGGCCTCCAGCCGTGCAGCAGCGGCGACGAGATTGTCCATTGGGTTGGAGTAGTGACCCGGAGGTGTTGAAACAGCCTGAGGTATAACGGTGTTTTGACGAGGCGGATCTATCCGACGAGGCTGAACCGGCGCACCGGTCCCAGGAGCTTCCGCTCGGTTCCCCTCCAGCGGATTACTGGTTCCTGCTCCCGGGGTGTTGAAAAGGTCTCTGGCCTCGAAAACCGGAGGCAAACGGGATCAGTACTTCCTCCTCATGACTTCATGCGACGCGATTTGGTCCAACATGAGCCTGTAGGCTTGTGCGTCTAGAGCGGCCCGCTCTGCGGCCATCCTGGTATCCTCAGCTGCCAAGTCTGCCTTGGCCTGGGTGATCTGTTCCCTTACCTTTGCAATCTCCGCGTTGTGGACGTCCTGATCCGCCCAATTAGCTTCCGCCATAAGCACATCCAATGCATCAAATAGCTCTGATAGAACTTGAGCCGGTGGGCGCACAAGGCCTCCTGCCCCGGCAGCCGTCACCGCTGCTGAACCGGAGGTTGTTGCCGCAACGGTTGAAGAATGAAGCGCTGCTTGTGTGCCGGCCATGAATATTCCAACTCGGTTGGGCAGATCAGAGGGGTCCGGAATACTGTCGCCGTCGGAACAACCCCCAATCCGGCCATCTTGTAGCTGATATAGAGATTCGGTTGATGACTCATCGCCGGAGTAAATGACGGTCTCGCCGCCAGAGCCCGATCCATCCTCATGACCTCCTCCATGGATGACTACCACGAAGGCACGCTTCATGGCCGGTTTAACCCGGGCAGATCGCGCACGCTGAGCCGTTTCAACGAGGTCGGTGCAGATATCCGGCTCAGGGCCCGGTTCTCCGATCTTGCCGATGAAAACGTGTATGCCACCAAAGGGGACCCGATACCCGTACTCAACTGAGCCGGCCTCGGGCCCCCAGCCTGCATCGTCGGTGTAGAGCTTGCCGCGACGACTCTTAGTCCAGCCCACTGCGTAGCCCTCGAGTCCTTCAAAGCGGCCCTCCAAGAACTTGAAACCATCGTGCGATAGCCTCACGGTGGGCGCCAACTGTCGTGGTTTTGTCACGGCAGATGTCCTAGAGAAAGGACTTAGTCGTGGAGCCATCGCGACGGGTTAGCTTGAAGGGGTTAAAGCGGACACAGGGACGCAAGAGAGTTTATACCAGTTCGGCCCCTTCGATGAAGGTAAAAGCCTACGTCTAGTTGTGATGGAATTGATGGGGTTTTGATGACCAGGGAGCAAACAAGCTTCACCTATGTCTCGAGTTGTTGTCTGTCTCCTTGAACCGCCGCTGGGTCGTCCCCTTATATACACGGGTGACGCCCGTCGGTTCACAGAGTCCCAATACCGGCTCATAGATGTGTCCGGTTTGGTCTCTACTTATTCCTAACTTACAATACAAGTTAAATACCAACGCCAGTTTACGGCTATAGGCCTTGAACCGACCATGGGCCTTGAGCCCTCCTCTACCTTCTTGGGCTTACTTAACTACTGACGAAGTTAACCCGGCCCAGATAGGCCGGTTTACGCCCAGTAGTGATATCCCCAACACACCCTTCAGAACATCCTTATAATAATTCTCGGGCTTGCGATGCTTTTTCCCCGGCGGTGGCCCGTCCTTCACAAGCTTCCCAGCATCCAGCTTGCCCAAGTGCACCTTAGCACGGGCAAGGGCCCTACGGGCACCTTCAATGCAGACGGAGCACTTGATGACTTCGAGCCTTAGACAGGCCCCCACCAGCCGCCGCACCAGCCCGAAATAGCTCCCAGGTAGAGCCTCTCCAGGCCACAGCCGAACTATGAGGCCCTTCATGGCCTGTTCGGCCGCCTTGTGGAGCTCGACCAGTTGCTTCAGCTGGTCGCTCAGGGGCACGGGGTGTCCGGCCTCAGCATACTAAGACCAGCCCTCCTCGGCTCGATAGAATGCGGCGGCATCGGACATGCTACAGGGAAGATCTGCGAAGGCTCCTGGAGAACTCCGGATTTGGGTAAGTAACAAGTAACTCACGTTTACATGTTTACTTTGCATAAATAATGCCTTACCCGCCGCTATCTTCTTCACCGCATCCAACTCCTGGAGGGTCTTCTGGGATTCGGCCTTGGCAGACTTGGCATCTTCAATAGCCACCGCGAGCTCGGACGCTCGCGTCTTTGAGTCAAGCTCCAAACTCTCATGTTTTTTCATGAGAGCCTGGAGCTCTTGCCGCACCTTGCCAACCTGGGCCTCGTACTTCTCCCGCTCAGTGCGCTCCGTGGCCGCCCTCTTCTCGGCCTCGACCAACGCTTGCTTAAGGATCACCACCTCAGACGTGGCCCCTACAATAGCCACGATACTCCTGTCATTTTTTGCAATTGCACTTTATATATATATATATACTTAAACAAGGTATTTCTTACCTTCATTGTCCTCGAGCTGCTTCTTGGCACGCCCGAGCTCTTGCTCGGACCGCTCAAGGTTCTGCTTTAGCGTGTCCACTTCCGCAGTCAGTGCGGCGGACGCCAGCAGAGAAGCCTGCATACGCATATTGACTCCTTTTTTAGACTCCTACGAATTTTATTTGATCCTCTATTCGGCTTTTCTTCCCGAACGCCAAATAGAGCATCAGGGGCTACTGTCTATGCGGTAATATTATTTACACATTCTTTACTTACCTCAAAGCCTGTTAAAAGGCTAGTACAAGCTTCAGTCAGTCCGCTCTTGGCGGACTGAACCTTCTGGACCACCGCACTCATAATGGTGCGGTGCTCCTCGTTGATGGAGGCGCCTTTGAGCACCTCCAATAGATTGTCCGGCGCCTCCGGTTGGACGGGGGTCACCGGCACGATGGGCTTGCTCCTCTTGGAAGGAGGTCCCCCGCCGGACTCTGGAACCTTTGAAGGTTCCGGAGCGGTGTCCGGCCTAGGGCCGGATTTGGAGCCCTGGGGGGTTTTATCCCCTTTACTCCTGGAGTCCGGGAGGTCACCTTGCGGCGCCTCCAGGACCACCACCTCCTGGCTTGGAACCTGTCGGGACAACACTTCGGCGTCGTCCGCAGGGCGGGGGGAGGAGGCCGTCGGAAGCGAATTCACATCCAATGAGTCCAGTGAACCGCTCGACGTCGCGTCGAGCCGGTCTTTGGGTGGGCTACATAATCACATTCGACATAAGGGAAAGCTATGCAATAAAGGAATACTATGAATTACTCTGGTATCCGGATACTTACGATTTCCCTAGGGGCTTGGCCCTGAGCGGCCACTCCTCTCCGCCGTCGTCGGTGTCGGTGGAGTAGTCTGGGGGAAGGGTTCTCCCCTTCTTGGACCCTTCGGCCTCCCTAGTAAGGGCGGCCTTCCTTTTCTTCTCTCCTCCGGCAGGGGGGGGAGAGGTCTCTTCTTCCTCCTCCTCGTCTTCATGGGAGGAATGCACCTTGGAGTCGTCGGATGATGAACCCGACACCTCCTGGTGCCAGGCACTCTTTCGAGTCCCCATGGCCTTCTTCGTGGCCTTGTTCTCCGGCACCACATGGGGTGCCGGAACCAGAAGCTTCGCCAAGAGGGCATCGGCTGGGTCTTCGGGCAAAGGAGCCGGACAGTCGATCTGTCCGGATTTCGCCTGCCAAACCTATCAAAGGTAAGGGAGCTTAGATTCCGCATAGAGTTAAACTATGAAAAACTAATACCCTGTAAAAGGTACAAACAACTTACCGCGCTAGCGTGACGCTGCGCGCTGAATCCGCGATCCTCGGTAGCAGATGCGGGAGCCTGGGCTCCCTTGAAAAGCACCTTCCAGGTATCTTCGTACGTCGTGTCGAAGAGCCTGCTCAGAGTTCAGTGCTGCACCGGCTTGAACTCCCACAGATTGAAGGCCCGTTGTTGACACGGCAGGATCAGGCGGATGAGCATAACCTGGACTACGTTGACAAGCTTGAGCTGCTTGTCCACCAGGGTTTGGAGGCATGTTTGCAGTCCAGTCACCTCTCCTTTGCTGCCCCACGACAGGCTCGTCTCCTTCCAGGACGTGAGCCGCGTTGGGGGTCCGGACCGGAACACGGGGGCTGCGACCCACTCAGGGTCGCGCGGCTCGGTGATGTAAAACCACCCCGATTGCCAACTCTTCAGGATCTCCACATAGGAGCCGTCGAGCCATAAGACGTTGGCCATCTTGCCCACCATGGCGCCTCCGCACTCCGCCTGGTTGCCGCGCACCACCTTCGGCTTGACGTTGAAAGTATTAAGCCATAAGCCGAAATGGGGGTGGATGTAGAGGAAAGCCTCGCACACGACGATAAACGCCGAGATGTTGAGGATGAAGTTTGGGGCCAGATCATGGAAATCCAGGCCATAGTAGAACATGAGTCCCCGGACGAATAGGTGGATAGGAAAACCCAGTCCGCGGAGGAAGTGGGGAAGGAACACTACCCTCTCATGGGGCCTTGGGGTGGGAGCTGCCCCTCTTCGGGGAGCCAGTGCGCGATGTCGTTAGACAAGTATCCGGCCTTCCTTAGTTTTTTGATGTGTCCCTCCGTAACGGAGGAGACCATCCACTTGCCTCCCGCTCCGGACATGGCTGGAGAAGGTTGAGGTGAGGAGTGCGGACTTGGGCGCTGGAGCTCGAGTGTGCGAGAATGGATAGGTCAAGGAGGAAGAAGGCGTAGGTGAAAAGGTGGATCCTTATCCCCTTATATAGGTGGACGCAACTACGTGTCCCCACCAGCTTGGTAAAACTCGCTTATCTCCAAGCGCCGTAATCAATGGCGCGGTTGGGTTACCCATGCCCGTATTGATGAGAATCCCGGAATAAAGGGACACGATCTCTTCTTTCACAAGACGTGCCAAGGAAACCGCCTCGCATGACGCGCTGAGGTGGGATAATAAAACGATTCGGATAAAAGCTTGGCCGTGGTGTGTCACACTATGGAATACGTCAGCAGATTAGATTTGTGTAAATATTATTCTCTCTATGGCAATATGTGGAAACTTATTTTGCAGAGCCGGACACTATCTTTGTGTTCAAAATCTTCTATGAAGTACTTGAAGGAGGAACCCGCCTTGCAATGCCGAAGACAATCTGCGCGCCGGACTCATCGTCATTGAAGCCTGGTTCAGGGGCTACTGAGGGAGTCCTGGATTAGGGGGTGTCCGGATGGCCGGACTCCTGGACTATGAAGATACAAGATTGAAGACTTCGTCCCGTGTCTGGAAGGGACTTTCCTTGGCGTGGAAGGCAAGCTTGGCGATACGGATATGTAGATCTCCTACCATTGTAACCGACTTTGTGTAACCCTAGCCCTCTCCGGTGTCTATATAAACCGGAGGGTTTTAGTCCGCAGGACAACATACAGAACAACAATCATACCATAGGCTAGCTTCTAGGGTTTAGCCTCTCTGATCTCATGGTAGATCTACTCTTGTACAACCCATATCATGAATATTAATCAAGCAGGACGTAGGGTTTTACGTCCATCAAGAGGGCCCGAACCTGGGTAAAACTTCGTGTCCCCTGCCTCCTGTTACCATCCGGCCTAGACACACAGTTCGGGGCCCCCTACCCGAGATCCGCCGGTTTTGACACCGGCCATGTACGCGGCGGATGGGATGGAGTCACTGGCGGCAGGAGCAGCAAAGGAACGACGGTGGGCGTGCGTGTGGAGTAGATGTGATCTGATCGTGGCGGCTAGGGTTAGGAGACACCACACAGTTATTGTTGGGGAACATAGTAATTTCAAAAAAATTCCTACGCACACACAGGATCATGGTGATGCATAGCAACGAGAGGGGAGAGTGTTGTCTACATACCCTCGTAGACCGTTCGCGGAAGCGTTATATCAACGCGGTTGATGTAGTCGTACGTCTTCACGATCCGACCGATCCAAGTACCGAAAGCATGACACCTCCTAGTTCTGCACACGTTTGGCTCGGTGACGTCCTCGCCTTCTTGATCTAGCAAGAGGGGCGAAGTAGTAGATGAGTTCTGGCAGCACGACAGCATGGTGACGGTGTTGGTGAAGAACAATCTCCGTAGGGCTTCGCCTAAGCACTATGAAAACTATGACGGAGGATAAACTAGAGGGGATAGGGTTGCCGGCACACGGCTTGGTGTTTCTTGATGTGTCTTTGGTGCTAGACCTACCCCTCTATTTATATGTTGAGCCCTGCGGTCGAAACTTGGAGCAAAAGCCTCCTCAAAGTCGGTTTTGCCCGAAAGGCAAGAGTCCCACTCGAACTCCAGGACCAAACGCCACAATCCTTGGCGTCTGGCCCAGACGCCATGTGCTTCGGCGTCTAGCCCAGGGCCAGACGCCAGGGTCTCCGGCGTTTGGCCCCTTGGCCTCCGCAAAACTCCTTTTGCACCGACTTATAGCCCCATGGGCCTGACCCCTTGGCCAAACAATATCATCGAATATATGAATCTTTACCTCCGGACCATTCCGGAGCTCCTCGTCATGTCCGTGATCTTATTCGGGACTCCGAACAACATTCAGTCACCAACATACATAACTCATAGTACTATATCGTCAATGAACGTTAAGCGTGCAGACCCTATGGGTTCGAGAACTATGTCGACATGACCAAGACACCTCTCTGGACAATAACCAATAGCGGGACCTGGATGCCCATATTGGCTCCTACATATTCTACGAAGATCTTTATCGGTCAGACCGCATAACAACATACGTTGTTCCCTTTGTCATCGGTATGTTACTTGCCCGAGATTCGATCGTCGGTATCGCAATACCTAGTTCAATATCGTTACCGGCAAGTCTCTTTACTCGTTCCGTAATACATCATCCCGCAACTAACTCATTAGTTGCAATGCTTGCAAGGCTTATAGTGATGTGCATTACCGAGTGGGCCGAGAGATACCTCTCCGAAAATCGGAGTGACAAATCCTAATCTCGAAATACGCCAACCCAACAAGTACATTCAGAGACACCTATAGAGCACCTTTATAATCACCCAGTTACGTTGTGACGTTTGGTGGAACACAAAGTGTTCCTCCGGTAAATGGGAGTTGCATAATCTCATAGTCATAGGAACATGTATAAGTCATGAAGAAAGCAATAGCAACAAACTAAATGATCAAGTGCTATGCTAACGGAATGGGTCAAGTCAATCACATCATTCTCCTAATGATGTGATCCCGTTAATCAAATGACAACTCATGTCTATGGTTAGGAAACATAACCATCTTTGATCAACGAGCTAGTCAAGTAGAGGCATACTAGTGACACTCTGTTTGTCTATGTATTCACACATGTATTATGTTTCCGGTTAATACAATTATAGCATGAATAATAAACATTTATTATGATATAAGGAAATAAATAATAACTTTATTATTGCCTCTAGGGCGTATTTCCTTCAGTCTCCCACTTGCACTAGAGTTAATAATCTAGTTCACATCGCCATGTGATTTAATACCAATAGTTCACATCACCATGTGATTAACACCCATAGTTCACATCGACATGTGACCAACACCCAAAGGGCTTACTAGAGTCAATAATCCAGTTCACATCGCTATGTGATTAACACCCAAAGAGTACTAAGGTGTGATCATGTTTTGCTTGTGAGAGAATTTTATTCAGCGGGTCTGCCACATTCAGATCCGTAAGTATTTCGCAAATTTCTATGTCAACAATGCTCTGCACGGAGCTACTCTAGCTAATTGCTCCCACTTTCAATATGTATCCAGATTGAGACTTAGAGTCATCTGGATCAGTGTCAAAATTTGCATCGACATAACCCTTTACGATGAACCTTTTTGTCACCTCCATAATCGAGAAACATATCCTTATTCCACTAAGGATAATTTTGACCGCTGTCCAGTGATCTACTCGTAGATCACTATTACCCCTTGCCAAAAATAGTGTAGAGTATACAATAGATCTAGTACACATCATGGTATATTTTATAGAACCTATGGCCAAGGCATAGGGAATGAGTTTCATTCTCTTTCTATCTTCTGCCGTGGTCGGGCTTTGAGTCTTACTCAGTTTCACACCTTGTAACACAGGCAAGAACTCTTTCTTTGACTGTTCCATTTTGAACTACTTCAAAATCTTGTCAAGGTATGTACTCATTGAAAAACTTATCAAGCATCTTGATCTATCTCTATAGATCTTGATGCTTAATATGTAAGAAGCTTCACCGAGGTATTTCTTTGAAAAACTCCTTTCAAACACTCCTTTATGCTTTGCAGAATAATTCTACATTATCTTCGATCAACAATATGTCATTCACATATACTTATCAGAAATTCTGTAGTGCTCCCACTGACTTTCTTGTAAATACAGGTTTCACCGCAAGTCTGTATAAAACTATATGCTTTGATCAACTTATCAAAGCGTATATTCCAACTCCGAGATGCTTGCACTAGTCCATAGATGGATCGCTAGAGCTTGCATATTTTCTTAGCACCTTTAGGATTGACAAAACCTTCTGGTTGCATCATATACAACTCTTTCTTTAATAAATCCTTTAAGGAATGCAGTTTTGTTTATCCATTTGCCAGATTTCATAAAATGCGGCAATTGCTAACATGATTCGGATAGAGTTAAGCATAGATATGAGTGAGAAACTCTCATCGTAGTCAACACCTTGAACTTGTCGAAAACCTTTTGCGACAATTCTAGCTTTGTAGATAGTAACACTACTATCAGCGTTCGTCTTCCTCTTGAAGATCCATTTAAGCTCAATGGATCGCCGATCAATGGCCAAGTCAATCAAAGTCCATACTTTGTTCTCATACATGGATCTCATCTCAGATTTCATGGCCTCAAGCCATTTCACGGAATCTGGGCTCATCATCACTTCCTCATAGTTCATAGGCTCGTCATGGTCAAGTAACATGACCTCCAGAACAGGATTACCATACCACTCTGGTGCGGATTGTTGGAAATATGACCTAGAGGCAATAATAAAATGGTTACTATTATATTTCTTTGTTCATGATAATTGTCTATTGTTCATGCTATAATTGTGTTATCCGGAAATCGTAATACATTATAGGTATCTCCGAAAGTGTCTGTTGGGTTGGCACGAATCGAGACTGGGATTTGTCAGTCCGTATGACGGAGAGGTATCTTTGGGCCCACTCAGTAATGCATCATCATAATGAGCTCAATGTGATCAAGTGGTTGATCACGGGATCATGCATTACGGTACGAGTAAAGTGACTTGTCGGTAACGAGACTGAACAAGGTATTGGGATACCGACGATCGAGTCTCAGGCAAGTAACGTACCGATTGACAAAGGGAATTGTATAAGGATTGATTGAATCCTCGACATTGTGGTTCACCCGATGAGATCATTATGGAGCATGTGGGAGCCAACATGGGTATCCAGACCCCGCTGTTGGTTATTGACCGGAGAGTCGTCTCGGTCATGTCTGCATGTCTCCCGAACCCGTATGGTCTACACACTTAAGGTTCGGTGACGCTAGGGTTGTTAGGAAGACTTGTATGTGATTATCGAATGTTGTTCGGAGTCCCGGATGAGATCCTGGACATCACGAGGAGTTCCAGAATGGTCCGCAGGTGAAGATTTATATGTAGCACGTTGTCATACGGTCACCGGAAAGGTTCGGGGGCATATCAGTATTGTACCGGGGCCACCGGAGGGGTTCCGGGGGTCCACCGGGAGGGCCACCTCTTCCGGAGGGCCTTATGGGCTGTATGGAGAAGGTAACCAGCCCAAGTGGGCCGGGGAGCCACACCCTCCTAGGGCCCATGCGCCTAGGGTTGGGGGAAACCCTAAGGGGGGCGCCCCCTTGCTTGGGGGGCAAGCCCCCCTCCCCTTGGCCGCCGCCCCCCTCTAAATCTCATCTAGAGGGGGCCGGCCCCCTTCCCCCTTCCCATATAAATAGAGGGATGAGGGGAGGGCTGCATAAAACATCCAAGGCGCAGCCCCTCCCTTCCCCAACACCTCTCCTCCATAAGAGCTTGGCGAAGCCCTGCCGGAGTACTGCAGTTTGACCACCACCACGCCGTCGTGCTGCTGTTGGAGCCCTCTTCCTCAACCTCTCCCTCCTCCTTGCTGGATCAAGGCGCGGGTGACGTCCTCTCTTCGTATGTGTGTTGAACGCGGAGGTGCCGTCCATTCGGCGCTAGGATCTTCGGTGATTTGGATCACGACGAGTACGACTCCATCAACCCGTTCTCTTGAACGCTTCCGCTCGTGATCTACAAGGGTATGTAGATGCACTCATCTCTCCCTCGTTGCTAGATGACTCCATAGATTGATCTTGGTGATGCATAGAAAATTTTAAAATTCTGCTACGTTCCCCAACAGTGGCATCATGAGCTAGGTCTATGCGTAGTTACTATGCAAGAATAGAACACAAAGCAGTTGTGGGCATCGACATTGTGAATTATCTTGCCGTTACTAGTCTTATCTTGATTCGGCGGCATTGCGGGATGAAGCGGCCCGGACCAACCTTACACGTACGCTTACATGAGACCGGTTCCACCAACTGACATGCACTAGTTGCATAAGGTGGCTGGTGGGTGTCTGTCTCTCCCACTTTAGTCAGATCGGATTCGATGAACAGGGTCCTTATGAAGGGTAAATAGAAATTGGCAATTCACGTTGTGGTTTTGGCGTAGGTAAGAAACGTTCTTTCTAGAATCCTATAGCAGCCACGTAAAAACTTGCAACAACAATTAGAGGACGTCTAACTTGTTTTTGCAGCAAGTGTTTTGTGATGTGATATGGCCAAAGGATGTGATGAATGATATATGTGATGTATGAGATGATCATGTTCTTGTAATAGGAATCACGACTTGCATGTCGATGAGTATGACAACCAGCAGGAGCCATAGGAGTTGTCTTTATTTATTTATGACCTGTGTGTCGACATAAACGCCATGTAATTACTTTACTTTATTGCTAAAGCATTAGCCATAGTAGTAGAAGTAATAGATGACGAGACAACTTCAAGAAGACACGATGATGGAGATCATGATGATGGAGATCATGGTGTCATGCCGGTGACAATGATGATCATGGAGCCCCGAAGATGGAGATCAAAAGGAGCAAATGATAATGGCCATATCATGTCACTATTTGATTGCATGTGATGTTTATCATGTTTTACATCTTATTTGCTTAGAACGACGGTAGCTTAAATAAGATGATCCCTCGTAATAATTTCAAGAAAGTGTTCCCCCTAACTGTGCACCGTTGTGAAGGTTCATTGTTTCAAAGCACCACGTGATGATCGGGTGTGATAGATTCTAACATTCGAATACAACGGGTGTAAGCCAGATTTACACACGCAATACACTTAGGTTGACTTGATGAGCCTAGCATGTACATACATGGCGTCGGAACACAGAAGACCGAAAGGTCGAGCATGAGTCGTATAGAAGATACGATCAACATGAAGATGTCCGCCGATGTTGACTAGTCCGTCTCACGTGATGATCGGACACGGCCTAGTTAACTCATATCATGTTATACTTAGATGACTAGAGCGATGTCTATCTGAGTGGGAGTTCATTGAATAATTTGATTAGATGAACTTAATTATCATGAACTTAGTCTAAATCTTTACAATATGTCTTGTAGATCAAATGGCCCACGTTGTCCTCAACTTCAACACGTTCCTAGAGAAAACCAAGCTGAAAGACGATGGCAGCAACTATACGGACTAGGTCCGGAACCTGAGGATCATCCTCATAGCTGCCAAGAAAGATTATGTCCTAGAAGCACCGCTAGGTGACGCACCCGTCCCACAGAACCAAGACGTTATGAACGCTTGGCAGACGCGTGATGATGATTACTCCCTCGTTCAGTGCGGCATGCTTTACAGCTTAGAACCAGGGCTCCAAAAGCATTTTGAGAGACACGGAGCATATGAGATGTTCGAAGAGCTGAAAATGGTTTTTCAAGCTCATGCCCAGGTCGAGAGATATGAAGTCTCCGACAAGTTCTTCAGCTGTAAGATGGAGGAAAATAGTTCTGTCAGTGAACACATACTCAAAATGTTGCATAACCGCTTGACTCAGCTGGGAGTTAATCTCCCGGATGACGCGGTCATTGACAGAATCCTTCAGTCGCTTCCACCGAGCTACAAGAGCTTTGTGATGAACTTCAATATGCACGGGATGGAAAAGACCATTCCTGAGGTATATTCAATGTTGAAATCAGCAGAGGTAGAAGTCAAAAAGGAACATCAAGTGTTGATGGTGAATAAAACCACTAAGTTCAAGAAAGGCAAGGGTAAGAAGAACTTCAAGAAGGACGGCAAGGGAGTTGCTGCGCCCGGTAAGCAAGCTGCCGGGAAGAAGCCAAAGAATGGACCCAAGCCCGAGACTGAGTGTTTTTATTGCAAGGGAAGTGGTCACTGGAAGCGGAACTGCCCCAAATACTTAGCGGACAAGAAGGCCGGGAACACGAAAGGTATATGTGATATACATGTAATTGATGTGTACCTTACCAGTACTCGTAGTAGCTCTTGGGTATTTGATACCAGTGCGGTTGCTCACATTTGTAACTCGAAGCAGGAGCTGCGAAATAAATGGAGACTGGCGAAGGACGAGGTGACGATGCGCGTCGGGAATGGTTCCAAGGTCGATGTGATCGCCGTCGGCACGCTACCTCTACATTTACCTACGGGATTAGTTTTTAAACCTCAATAATTGTTATTTAGTGCTAGCTTTGAGCATGAACATTGTATCAGGATCTCGTTTAATTTGAGATGGCTACTCATTTAAATCCGAGAATAATGGTTGTTCTATTTATATGAGAGATATGTTTTATGGTCATGCTCCGATGGTGAATGGTTTATTCTTAATGAATCTCGAGCGTAATGCTACACATATTCATAGTGTGAATACCAAAAGATGTAAGGTTGATAATGATAGTCCCACATACTTGTGGCACTGCCGCCCTGGTCACATAGGTGTCAAACGCATGAAGAAGCTCCATGCAGATGGACTATTAGAGTCTCTTGATTACGAATCATTTGACACGTGCGAACCATGCCTCATGGGTAAAAGGACCAAGACTCCATTCTCAGGAACAATGGAGCGAGCAACCAACTTATTGGAAATCATACATACTGATGTGTGTGGTCCAATGAGTGTTGAGGCTCGCGGTGGCTATCGTTATGTTCTCACCCTCACTGATGACTTGAGTAGATATGGGTATGTCTACTTAATTAAACACAAGTCTGAGACCTTTGAAAAGTTCAAGGAATTTCAGAGTGAGGTTGAGAATCAACGTGACAGGAAAATCAAGTTCTTGCGATCAGATCGTGGGGGGGAATACCTGAGTCACGAATTTGGCACACACTTAAGAAAATGTGGAATAGTTTCACAACTCACGCCGCCTGGAACACCTCAGCGTAATGGTGTGTCCGAAGGTCGTAATTGCACTCTATTAGATATGGTGCGATCTATGATATCTCTTACTGATTTACCGTTGTCATTTTGGGGCTATGCATTAGAGACTGCCACATTCACTTTAAATAGGGCTCCGTCGAAATCCATTGAGACGACACCGTATGAACTATGGTTTGGGAAGAAACCTAAGATGTCGTTTCTAAAAGTTCGGGGATGCGATGCTTATGTCAAGAAACTTCAACCTGGAAAGCTCGAACCCAAATCGGAAAAATGCGTCTTCATAGGATACCCTAAAGAAACTGTTGGGTATACCTTCTACCTCAGATCCGAAGGCAAGATCTTTGTTTCCAAGAATGGGTCCTTTCTAGAGAAAGAGTTTCTCTCGAAAGAAATAAGTGGGAGGAAAGTAGAACTTGATGAAGTATTGCCTCTTGAACCGGTAAGTGGCGCAGCTCAAGAAAATGTTCCTGAGGTGCCTGCACCGACTAGAGAGGAAGTTGATGATGATGATCATGAAACTTCAGATCAAGTTGCTACTGAACTTCGTAGGTCCACAAGGACACGTTCCACACCAGAGTGGTACGACAACCCTATCTTGGAAATCATGTTGTTAGACAACGGTGAACCTTCGAACTATGAAGAAGCGATGGCGGGCCCGGATTCTGACAAATGGCTAGAAGCCATGAAATCCGAGATAGGATCCATGTATGAAAACGAAGTATGGAGTTTGACTGACTTGCCCAATGATCGGCGAGCCATAGAAAATAAATGGATCTTTAAGAAGAAGACAGACGCAGATGGTAATGTGACCATCTATAAAGCTCGACTTGTCGCTAAGGGTTATCGACAAGTTCAAGGGGTTGACTACGATGAGACTTTCTCACCCGTAGCGAAGCTGAAGTCCGTCCGAATCATGTTAGCAATTGCCGCATTCTACGATTATGAGATATGGCAAATGGACGTCAAAACGACATTCCTTAATGGTTTCCTTAAGGAAGAATTGTATATGATGCAGCCGGAAGGTTTTGTCGGTCCTAAGAATGCTGACAAGGTGTGCAAGCTCCAACGCTCGATTTATGGGCTGGTGCAAGCATCTCGGAGTTGGAACATTCGTTTTGATGAGATGATCAAAGCGTTTGGGTTTATGTAGACTTATGGAGAAGCCTGCATTTACAAGAAAGTGAGTGGGAGCTCTGTAGCATTTCTCATATTGTATGTGGATGACATACTGTTGATGGGAAATGATATATAATTCTTGGAAAGCATAAAGGCCTACTTGAACAAGTGTTTTTCAATGAAGGACCTTGGAGAAGCTGCTTATAAATTAGGCATCAAGATCTATAGAGATAGATCGAGACGCCTCATTGGTCTTTCACAGAGTATGTACCTTGACAAGATATTGAAGAAGTTCAAAATGGATCAGTCAAAGAAGGGGTTCTTGCCTGTATTGCAAGGTACGAGATTGAGCACGGCTCAATGCCCGACCATGGCAGAAGATAGAGAAAAGATGAGTGTCGTCCCCTATGCCTTGGCCATAGGGTCTATCATGTATGCTATGCTGTGTACAAGACCTGATGTAAACCTTGCCGTAAGTTTGGTAGGAAGGTACCAAAGTAATCCCGACATGGAACACTGGACAGCGGTCAAGAATATCCTGAAGTACCTGAAAAGGACCAAGGAAATGTTTCTCATTTATGGAGGTGACGAAGAGCTCGTCGTAAAGGGTTACGTTGATGCTAGCTTCGACACAGATCTGGATGACTCTAAGTCACAAACCGGATACGTGTATATTTTGAATGGTGGGGCAGTAAGCTGGTGCAGTTGCAAGCAAAGTGTTGTGGCGGGATCTACATGTGAAGCGGAGTACATGGCAGCCTCGGAGGCAGCACAAGAAGCAGTCTGGGTGAAGGAGTTCATTACCGACCTAGGAGTCATACCCAATGCGTCGGGCCTGATGACTCTCTTCTGTGACAACACTGGAGATATTGCCCTTGCCAAGGAGCCTAGGTTTCACAGGAAGACCAGGCATATCAAGCATCGCTTCAACTCCATTCGTGAAAGTGTTCAAAATGGAGACATAGAGATTTCTAAAGTACATACGGACCTGAATGTAGCAGATCCGTTGACTAAACCTCTCCCTAGAGCAAAACATGATCAACACCAGAACTGCATGGGTGTTCGATTCAACACAATGTAACTAGAATATTGACTCTAGTGCAAGTGGGAGACTGTTGGAAATATGCCCTAGAGGCAATAATAAAATGGTTATTATTATATTTCTTTGTTCATGATAATTGTCTATTGCTCATGCTATAATTGTGTTATCCAGAAATCGTAATACATGTGTGAATACATAGACCACAACACGTCCCTAGTGAGCCTCTAGTTGACTAGCTTGTTGATCAAAAGATAGTCATGGTTTCCTGACTATGGACATTGGATGTCATTGATAACGGGATCACATCATTAGGAGAATGATGTGATGGACAAGACCCAATCCTAAGCATAGCTCAAAGATCGTGTAGTTCGTTTGCTGTAGCTTTTCTGAATGTCAAGTATCATTTCCTTAGACCATGAGATTGTGCAACTCCCGGACACCGTAGGAGTGCCTTGGGTGTGCCAAACGTCACAACGAAACTGGGTGACTATAAATGTACATTATAGGTATCTCCGAAAGTGTCTGTTGGGTTGGCACGAATCGAGACTGGGATTTGTCACTCCGTATGACAGAGAGGTATCTCTGGGCCCACTCAGTAATGCATCATCATAATGAGCTCAATGTGATCAAGTGTTTGATCACGAGATCATGCATTACGGTATGAGTAAAGTGACTTGCCGGTAACGAGACTGAACAAGGTATTGGGATACCGACGATCGAGTCTCGGGCAAGTAACATACCGATTGACAAAGGGAATTGTATATGGATTGATTGAATCCTCGAGATCGTGGTTCATACGATGAGATCATCGTGGAGCATGTGGGAGCCAACATGGGTATCCAGATCCCGCTGTTGGTTATTGACCGGAGAGTCGTCTCGGGCATGTCTGCATGTCTCCCGAACCCGTAGGGTCTACACACTTAAGGTTCGGTGACGCTAGGGTTGTTAGGAAGACTTGTATGTGATTACCGAATGTTGTTCGGAGTCCCGGATGAGATCCCGGACATCACGAGGAGTTCCGGAATGGTCCGGAGGTGAAGATTTATATGTAGGAAGTTGTCATACGGTCATCGGAAAGGTTCGGGGGCATATCAGTATTGTACCGGGGCCACCGGAGGGGTTCCAGGGGTCCACCGGGAGGGGCCACCTCTTCTGGAGGGCCTTATGGGCTGTATGGAGAAGGGAACCAGCCCAAGTGGGCTGGGGTGCCACAGCCCCCTAGGGCCCATGCACCTAGGGTTTGGGGGAAACCCTAAGGGGGGGCGCCCCCTTGCTTGGGGGGCAAGCCCCCTCCCCTTGGCCGCCGCCCCCTCTCTAGATCTCATCTAGAGGGGGTCGGCCCCCTTCCCCCTTCCCCTATATATAGAGGGGTGAGTGGAGGGCTCCATAAAACATCCAAGGCGCAGCCCCTTCCCTCCCCAACACCTCTCCTCCTCCATAAGAGCTTGGCGAAGCCCTGCCGGAGTACTGCAGCTTCACCACCACCACGCCGTCGTGCTGCTGTTGGAGCCCTCTTCCTCAACCTCTCCCTCCTCCTTGCTGGATCAAGGCGCGGGAGACGTCCTCACTCCGTAGGTGTGTTGAACGCGGAGGTGCCGTCCGTTCGGCGCTAGGATCTTCGGTGATTTGGATCACGACGAGTACATCTCCATCAACCCGTTCTCTTGAACGCTTCCGTTCGTGAGCTACAAGGGTATGTATATGCACTCCTCTCTCCCTCGTTGGTAGATGACTCCATAGATTGATCTTGGTGATGCGTAGAAAATTTTAAAATTCTGCTACGTTCCCCAACACAGATCTCACTCTGGTTTACCTACTAGGTTCGGTAGTCACTTGATCTGAAGTTTACATGATCATCATCATTAGCTTCCTCACTAATTGGTGTAGTAGTCAGAGGAACAGATTTCTGTGATGAACTACTTTTGAATAAGGGAGCAGGTACAGTTACCTCATCAAGTTCTACTTTCCTCCCACTCACTTCTTTCGAGAGAAACTCCTTCTATAGAAAGGATCCATTCCCGATAATGAATATCTTGCCTTCAGATCTGTGATAGAAGGTGTACCCAACATTTTCTTTTTGGGTATCCTATGAAGACTCACTTCTCCTATTTGGGTTTGAGCTTATCAGGTTGAAACATTTTCACATAAGCATTGCAACCTCAAACTTTAAGAAACTACAGCTTAGGTTTCTTGCTAAACCACAGTTCATACGGTGTCATCTCAACGGATTTAGATGGTGCCCTTTTTAACGTGAATGCAGCTGTCTCTAATGCATAACCCCAAAACGATAGTGGTAAATCGGTAAGAGACATCATAGATTGCGCTATATCAAATAAAGTACGGCTATGACGTTCGGACACACCATTACGCTGTGGTGTTCCAGGTGGCATGAGTTTGTGAAACTATTCCACATTGTTTTAATTGAAGGCAAAACTCATAACTCAAATATTCGTCTCTGCGATAAGATCGTAGAAACTTTATTTTCTTATTACGATGATCTTCCACTTCACTATGAAATTCTTTGAACTTTTCAAACGTTTCGGACTTAAGTTTCTTCAAGTAGATATACCGATATCTGCTCAAATCATCTGTGAAGGTCAGAAAAATAACGATACCCGCCACGAGCCTCAACACTCAACGGACTGCATACATCAGTATGTATTATTTCCAACAAGTCATCTTACCATGAGGTATGTTTCGCAAGCCTCAACTGATTCATAATCAAGTGATTCCAAAAGCCCATCAACATGGATTTTCTTCATGCGCTTTACACCAATATGACCTAAACAGTAGTGCCACAAATAAGTTGCACTATCATTATTAACTTTGCATCTTTTGGCTTCAATATTATGAATATGTGTATCATACGATCGAGATCCAACAAACCATTTTCATTGGGTGTATGACCATAGAAGGTTTTATTCATGTAAATAGAACAACAATTATTCTCTAACTTACATGAATAACCGTATTGCAATAAACATGATCCAATCATATTCATGCTCAACGCAAACACCAAATAACATTTATTTTAGGTTTAACACTAATCCTGAAAGTATAGGGAGTGTGCGATGATGATCATATCAATCTTGGAACCATTTCCAATACACATCGTCACTTCACCCTTAACTAGTCTCTGTTCATTCTGCAACTCCTGTTTCGAGTTACTATTCTTAGCAACTGAACTAGTATCAAATACTGAGGGGTTGCTATAAACACTAGTAAAGTACATATCAATAACATGTATATCAAATATACCTACGTTCACTTTGCCATCCTTCTTATCCGCCAATTACTTGGGGTAGTTTCGCTTCTAGTGACCAGTCCCTTTGCAGTAGAAGCACTTAGTCTCAGGCTTAGGTCCAGACTTGGGCTTCTTCACTTGAGCAGCAACTTGCTTGCCGTTCTTCTTGAAGTTCCCCTTCTTTCCTTTGCCCCTTTACTTGAAACTAGTGGTCTTGTCAACCATCAACACTTGATGTTTTTCTTGATTTCTACCTTCATTGATTTCAGTATCACGAAGAGCTTGGGAATCATTTCCGTTATCCCTTGCATATTATAGTTCATCATGAAGTTCTAGTAACTTGGTTATGGTGACTAGAGAATTCTGTCAATCACTATTTTATCTGGAAGATTAACTCCCACTTGATTCAAGCGATTGTAGTACCCAGACAATCTGAGCACATGCTCACTGCTTGAGCTATTCTCCTCCATCTTTTAGCTGTAGAACTTGTTGGAGACTTCATATCTCTCAACTCGGGTATTTGCTTGAAATATTAACTTCAACTCCTGGAACATCTCATATGATCCATGACGTTCAAAATGTCTTTGAAGTCCCGATTCTAAGCTGTTAAGCATGGTGCACTAAACTATCAAGTAGTCATCATATTGAGCTAGCAAAACGTTCATAAAATTCGCATCTGCTCCTGCAATAGGTCTGTCACCTAGCGGTGCATCAAGGACATAATTCTTCTGTGCAGAAATGAGGATAAACCTCAGATCACGGATCCAATCCGCATCATTGCTACTAACATTTTTCAACTTAGTTTTTCTCTAGGAACATATCAAAAATAAAACAGGGGAGCTAAACGCGAGCTATTGATCTACAACATAGATATGCTAATACTACCAGGACTAAGTTCATGATAAATTTAAGTTCAATTAATCATATTGCTTAAGAACTCCCACTTAGAAAGACATCCCTCTAATCTTCTAAGTGATCACGTGATCCAAATCAACTAAATCATAACCAATCATCACGTGAAATGGAGTAGTTTTCAATGGTGAACATCACTATGTTGATCATATCTACTATATGATTCACACCCGACTTTTCGGTCTCAGTGTTCCGAGGCCATATCTGCATATGCTAGGCTCGTCAAGTTTAACCTGAGTATTCTGCGTGTGCAAAACTAGCTTGTACCCATTGTAGATGGACGTAGAGCTTATCACACCCAATCATCACGTGGTGACTGGGCACGACGAACTTTGGCAACGGTGCATACTCAGGGAGAACACTTTTTATCTTGAAATTTAGTGAAAGATCATCTTATAATGCTACCGTCATAAGTAAGCAAAGTAAGATGTATAAAAGATAAACATCACATGCAATCAAAATATGTGACATGATATGGCCATCATCATCTTGTGCCTTTGATCTCCATCTCCAAAGCATTGTCATGATTTCCATCGTCACCGGCATGACACCATGATCTCCATCATCTTGATCTATATCAAGGTGTCGTCACATGGTCGTCTCGCCAACTATTGCTCTTGCAACTATTGCTATCGCATAGCGATAAAGTAAAGCAATTATTTGGCGCTTGCATCTTATGCAATAAAGAGACAACCATAAGGCTTCTGCCAGTTGCCGATAACTTCAACAAAACATGATCATCTTATACAACAACTTATATCTCATCACGTCTTGACCATATCACATCACACCATGCCCTGCAAAAATAAGTTAGACGTCCTCTACTTTGTTGTTGCAAGTTTTACGTGGATGTTACGGGCTTAGCAAGAACCGTTCTTACCTACGAATCAAAACCACAACGATAGTTTGTCAAGTTGGTGCTGTTTTAACCTTCGCATGGACCGGGCGTAGCCAAACTCGGTTCAACTAAAGTTGGAGAAACTGACACCCGCCAGCCACCTATGTGCAAAGCACGTCGGTAGAACCAGTTTCGCGTAAGCGTACGCGTAATGTCGGTCCGGGCCGCTTCATCCAACAATACCGCCGAACCAAAGTATGACATGCTGGTAAGCAGTATGACTTATATCACCCACAACTCACTTGTGTTCTAGTCGTTGGGGAACCTGGCTCGGATGCCACTGTTGGGGAACGTAGTAATTTCAAAAAAATTCCTACGCATACGCAGGATCATGGTGATGCATAGGAACGACAGGGGAGAGTGTTGTCTACGTACCCTCGTAGACCGTTCGCGGAAGCGTTATATCAACGCGGTTGATGTAGTCGTACGTCTTCACGATCCGACCGATCCAAGTACCGAAAGCACGACACCTCTGAGTTCTGCACACGTTCGGCTCGGCGATGTCCTCGCCTTCTCGATCTAGCAAGAGGGGCGAACTAGTAGATGAGTTCCGGCAGCACGACGGCGTGGTGACGGTGTTGGTGAAGAATAATCTTCATAGGGCTTCGCCTAAGAACTACGAAAACTATGACAGAGGATAAACTAGAGGGGACGGGGTTGCCGGCACACGGCTTGGTGTTTCTTGACGTGTCTTTGGTGCTAGCCCTGCCCCTCTATTTATATGTTGAGCCCTAGGGTCGAAACTTGGAGCAAAAGCCTCCTCAAAGTCGGTTTTGCCCGAAAGGCAAGAGTCCCACTCGGACTCCAGGACCAAACGCCACAATCCTTGGCGTCTGGCCCAGGGCCAGATGCCAGGGTCTCCGGCGTTTGGCCCCCTGGCCTCCGCAAAACTCCTTTTGCACCGACTTATAGCCCCATGGGCCTGACCCCTTAGCCAAACCATATCATCCAATATATGAATATTTACCTCCGGACCATTCCAGAGCTCCCCGTCATGTCCGTGAGCTCATCCGGGACTCCGAACAACATTCGGTCACCAACATACATAACTCATAGTACTATATCGTCAACGAACGTTAAGCGTGCGGACCCTACGGGTTTGAGAACTATGTAGACATGACCGAGACACCTCTCTGGTCAATAACCAATAGCGGGACCTGGATGCCCATATTGGCTCCTACATATTTACGAAGATCTTTATCAGTCAGATTGCATAACAACATACGTTGTTCCCTTTGTCATCGGTATGTTACTTGCCCGAGATTCGATCGTCGGTATCTCAATACCTAATTCAATCTCGTTACCGGCAAGTCTCTTTACTAGTTCTGTAATACATCATCCCGCAACTAACTCATTAGTTGCAATGCTTGCAAGGATTATAGTGATGTGCATTACCGAGTGGGCCCAGAGATACCTCTCCGACAATCGGAGTGACAAATTCTAATCTCGAAATATGCCAACCCAACAAGTACCTTCGGAGACACCTGTAGAGCACCTTTATAATCACCCAGTTATGTTGTGATGTTTGGTGGCACACAAAGTGTTTATCCGGTAAACGGGAGTTGCATAATCTCATGGTCAAAGGAACATGTATAAGTCATGAAGAAAGGAATAGCAACAAACTAAACGATCAAGTGCTATGCTAACGGAATGGGTCAAGTCAATCACATCATTCTCCTAATGATGTGATCCCGTTAATCAAATGACAACTCATGTCTATGGTTAGGAAACATAACCATCTTTGATCAACGAGCAAGTCAAGTAGAGGCATACTAGTGACACTCTGTTTGTCTATGTATTCACACATGTATTATGTTTCCGGTTAATACAATTCTAGTATGAATAATAAACATTTATCATGATATAAGGAAATAAATAATAACTTTATTATTGCCTCTAGGGAATATTTCCTTCACTTATATAGGTACAACCACGTGAAGAGGCGTGGGCTCGACACACGTCCGAGTCCGTGACAGCCCACGGTCCGACTTCTCAGATCGTGGCCTAGCTGTCAGAAACACTTCGTTAGTGACTGGCAAAAATAAGTGCGTAGGTGTGAGCTCGGCTCGGCTCATTCCCGCAACCCGCAGCGCGACGAGGCGTGGCGGCGGAGGAGAGTGCGCGAGGGCCTCTTCTATTCTCAAGCTCCAATAACTAGGTGGTTAATCACCTGCAGAGGCAGAGAGCAGCTCCAAGTCGACCCTTGTGGTCAGCAAGCCCCTGCAGAAAGGTTTTCTTTCAGTTACAATCAATCAATGAATAATTGACAAGAAAAAGAAGCCATATTATAGGCTTTGATTTAAGTTTCAAGGAGCACCTATGTTTCCAAAGAGTAGAGACCATAAAAGTATTCTTTTTTATGGATTACAAAGAGCTGACAGTGTGTACAGTCCACCATATACTCTTGGATCACATTTTAATGGCATAAATACGATATTTGAAATATTTCAATGTGATCAGGTAGAGAAGATGTAGGATTTGCTCCTCCATGGATAACCATATATATATACCACATTGTTCGGAGGTTATTTTCTCTCCTTTCCATGGGCCCCTCGATGTCCAAACTTAACCAAATCCCACACTGACATCCAGCACTCAAACATGGCGTTCTGTCTTGTAGCTTCTCCCAGCGCCATGTTGAGCTGGCAGCCCAGCTGGGGGTACTGTTGGCCCGTCCGTTGCCATTTCAGGGCGAACGAGGAGTAGCGGGTTCATGCGGTACTTATACGAGCGAGGAGGAGCTGAGAGAGATCAAAGCTTTTTCTTTGGCGGTGGCATTATGGTCATAAATAAGTTCAACTCCAGAATCCTGTATACACGGAGCTGGGTTTCCCTAGCTTCAGAAAATTGCACTATAGCCTAAGATGGCATCGTGGATTTTAGCATCCTTGAGTTGAGGCGTTCGGGCTGGTCTCGCTGAGAATTTGTGAAGCTCGAGTTTGAGGACCTCAGAACAAGCCATATGTCACAAAATTTAAGGATTTCCACACCTAAAATTTATCCAGAAGCAATACATGCATAAGAAGTTAACCACATACAAAAGTTATCTCCAATTTCTACGAGGGCCAAATCCATGCCATAAACACAAAAAGATAAAACAATTTTCAGATACTCTATAGGTGAAGTATTAAAATTTGAGTAAATGGATAAAAACTATAAAAAAAAGTAGGACATGGATATGTGACTATACAGACAAATAGGACAAAGACAAGGGTCCAATATATGCATGAAGATCCATGGGGTCAAACGACTCAAACAACAATGAACATATTTTAGGTTACACTAATTCAACAAGGTCTACAGCAAGCTAATTTAGCAAGGTCTACAACAACAAACTCTACTCATTAACTACACACATGCAGATCCATGGGGTCAAACGACTCAAACAACAATTTGTGAAAATGAAATGAGATCCAAGAGGTCAGAGGAAGACGAAGCAATCCATGGGATGACGCTGGCTCCGGTCGCACGCGTTCATATTATCAGCCAACACGGCCTCAAAAGGGTGCGGCGCGAAGCTTCGATTCCTTATTGATGTCATGGGACATGTCTAAGTCAAGATTACTAAGGCATTGATAGAGATGGAGAAAGTCATGGCGGTTGCGGTTGGATGTTGAAGCTTTGGTGGAAGGGTTGTTGGGGAACAAAGTAATTTCAAAATTTTCCTACCCACACGCAAGATCATGGTGATGCATAGCAACGAGAGAGGAGAGTGTTGTCCACGTACCCTCGTAGACCGAAAACGGAAGCATTAGCACAACGCGGTTGATGTAGTCGTACGTCTTCACGATCCGACCGATCCACGTACCGAACGCACGACACCTCCGAGTTCAGCACACGTTTAGCTCGATGACGTCCCGCGAACTCCAATCCAGTAGAGCTTCACGGGAGAGTTCTGTCAGCACGACGGCGTGGTGACGATGATGATGTTCTACCGTTGCAGGGCTTCGCCTAAGCACCGCTACGATATGATCAAGGTGGATTATGGTGGAAGGGGGCACCGCACACGGCTAAGAGATCTAGAGATCAATTGTTGTGTCTTTGGGGTGCCCCCTGCCCCCGTATATAAAGGAGTGGAGGAGGGGAGGGCCGACCCTCTCTAGGGCGCGTCCTAGGGGAGTCCTACTCCCACCGGGAGTAGGATTCCCCCTTTCCTAGTAGAACTAGGAGCCCTTCCAAGTAGTAAGAGTAGGAGGGAAGGAAAGGGAAGGGAAAAGGAGAAGGAAGGAAGGGGGCGCCCCCCCTCCCTAGTCCAATTCGGACCAGCCCATGGGGAGGGGTGTGGCCACCCTTTGAGGCCTTTCTCTCCTTTCCCGTATGGTCCATTAAGGCCCAATACAAATTCTCGTAACTCCCCGGTACTCCCGAAAATACCCGAATCACTCGGAACCTTTTCGATGTCCAAATATAATCGTCCAATATATCGATCTTTACGTCTCGACCATTTCGAGACTCCTCGTCATGTCCCCGATCTCATCCGGGACTCCGAACTCCTTCGGTACACCAAAACACATAAACTCATAATATAACCGTCATCGAACTTTAAGCGTGCGGACCCTACGGGTTCGAGAACTATGTAGACATGACTGAGACACGTCTCCGGTCAATAACCAATAGCGGCACCTGGATGCTCATATTGGCTGCTACATATTCTACGGATATCTTTATCGGTCAAACCGCATAACAACATACGTTGTTCCCTTTGTGATCGGTATTTTACTTGCCCGAGGTTCGATCGTCGGTATCGCAATACCTAGTTCAATATCGTTACCGGCAAGTCTATTTACTCGTTCTGTAATACATCATCCCGCAACTAACTCATTAGTTGCAATGCTTGCAAGGCTTAAGTGATGTGCATTACCGAGAGGGCCCAGGGATACTTCTTTGACAATCGGAGTGACAAATCCTAATCTCGAAATACGCCAACCCAGCAAGTACCTTCGGAGACACCTGTAGAGAACCTTTATAATCACCCAGTTACGTTGTGACGTTTGGTGGCACATAAAGTGTTCCTCCGGTAAACGGGAGTTGCATAATCTCATAGTCATAGGAACATGTATAAGTCATGAAGAAAGCAATAGCAACAAACTAAACGATCAAGGGCTAAGCTAACGGAATGGGTCAAGTCAATCACATCATTCTCCTAATGATGTGATCCTGTTAATCAAATGACAACTTATGTCTATGGTTAGGAAACATAACCATCTTTGATCAACGAGCTAGTCAAGTAGAGGCATACTAGTGACACTCTGTTTGTCTATGTATTCACACATGTATTATGTTTTCGGTTAATACAATTCTAGCATGAATAATAAACATTTATCATGATATAAGGAAATAAATAATAACTTTATTATTGCCTCTAGGGAATATTTCCTTCAGTCTCCCACTTGCACTAGAGTCAATAATCTAGTTCACATCGCCATGTGTTTTAATACCAATAGTTCATATCACCATGTGATTAACACCCATAGTTCACATCGACATGTGACCAACACCCAAAGGGTTTACTAGAGTCAATAATCTAGTTCACATCGCTATGTGATTAACACCCAAAGAGTACTAAGGTGTGATCATATTTTGCTTGTGAGAGAAGTTTAGTCAACGGGTCTGCCACATTCAGATCCGTATGTATTTTGCAAATTTCTATGTCAACAATGCTCTGCACGGAGCTACTCTAGCTAATTGCTCCCACTTTCAATATGTATCCAGATTGAGACTTTGAGTCATCTGGATTAGTGTCAAAACTTGCATCGACGTAACCCTTTACGACGAACCTTTTGTCACCTCCATAATCGAGAAACATATCCTTATTCCACTAAGGATAATTTTGACCAATGTCCAGTGATCTACTCCTAGATCACTATTGTACTCCCTTGCCAAACACAGGGCAGGGTATACAATAGGTCTGGTACACAGCATGGCATACTTTATAGAACCTATGGCTGAGGCATAGGGAATGACTTTCATTCTCTCTCTATCTTCTACCGTGGTCGGGTTTTGAGTCTTACTTAGTTTCACACCTTGTAACACAGGCAAGAACTCTTTCTTTGACTGTTCCATTTTGAACTACTTCAAAATCTTGTCAAGGTATGTACTTATTGAAAAAACTTATCAAGCGTCTTGATCTATCTCTATAGATCTTGATGCTCAATATGTAAGCAGCTTCACCGAGGTCTTTCTTTGAAAAACTCCTTTCAAACATTCCTTTATGCTTTGCAGAATAATTCTATATTATCTCCGATCAACAATATGTCATTCACATATACTTATCAGAAATTCTGTAGTGCTCCCACTCACTTTCTTGTAAATACAGGCTTCACCGCTAGTCTGTATAAAACTATATGCATTGATCAACTTATCAAAGCGTATATTCCAACTCCGGGATGCTTGCACCAGTCCATAGATGGATCGCTAGAGCTTGCATATTTTGTTAGTACCTTTAGGATTGACAAAACCTTCTGGTTGCATCATATACAACTCTTCTTTAATAAATCCTTTAAAGAATGCAGTTTTGTTTATCCATTTGCCAGATTTCATAAAATGCAGCAATTGCTAACATGATTCGGACAGACTTAAGCATAGATACGAGTGAGAAACTCTCATCGTAGTCAACACCTTGAACTTGTCGAAAACCTTTTTGCGACAATTCTAGCTTTGTAGATAGTAACACTACTATCAGCGACCGTCTTCCTCTTGAAGATCCATTTAATCTCAATGACTTGCCGATCATTAGGTAAGTCAATCAAAGTCCACACTTTGTTCTCATACATGGATCCCATCTCAGATTTTATGGCCTCAAGCCATTTCGCAGAATCTTGGCTCATCATCACTTCCTCATAGTTCATAGGCTCGTCATGGTCAAGTAACATAACCTCCAGAACAGGATTACCGTACCACTCTGGTGCGGATCTCACTCTGGTTTACCTACAAGGTTCGGTAGTCACTTGATCTGAAGTTTACATGATCATCATCATTAGCTTCCTCACTAATTGGTGTAGTAGTCACAGGAACAGATTTCTGTGATGAACTACTTTCCAATAAGGGAGCAGGTATAGTTACCTCATCAAGTTCTACTTTCCTCCCACTAACTTCTTTCGAGAGAAACTCCTTCTCTAGAAAGGATCCATTCTCAGCAATGAATATCTTGCCTTAGGATCTTGATGGAAGGTGTACCCAACATTTTCTATTGGGTATCCTATGAAGATGCACTACTCCGATTTGGGTTTGAGCTTATCAGGTTGAAACATTTTCACATAAGCATTGCAACCTCAAACTTTAAGAAACGACAGCTTAGGTTTCTTGCCAAACCAGGGTTCATACGGTGTCGTCTCAACGGATTTAGATGGTGCCCTTTTAATGTGAATGTAGCTGTCTCTAATGCACAACCCCAAAACGATAGTGGTAAATCGGTAAGAGACATCATAGATCGCACCATATCTAATAAAGTACGGTTACGATATTCGGACACACCATTACACTGTAATGGTGTTCCAGGTGGCGTGAGTAGTGAAACTTTTTCACATTGTTTTAACTGAAGGCCAAACTCGTAACTCAAATATTTTACTTCTGCGATCATATCGTAGATACTTTTATTTTTGTTACAATGATTCTCCACTTCACTCTGAAATTCTTTGAACTTTTCAAATGTTTCAGATTTGTGTTTCACCAAGTAGATATACTCATATCTGCACAAATCATCTGTGAAGATCAGAAAATAATGATACCTGCCGCGAGCCACAATATTCATCGGACCACATACATCAGTATGCATGATTTCCAACAAATCTGTTGATCGGTCCATTGTTTTGGAGAATGGAGTCTTAGTTATCTTGCCCATGAGGCATGGTTCACAAGCATCAACTGATTCATAATCAAGTGATTCCAAAAGCCCATCAGCATGGATTTTCTTCATGCGCTTTACACCAATATAACCTAACTGGCAGTGCCATAAATAAGTTACACTATCATTATTAACTTTGCATCTTCTGACTTCAATATTATAAAAATGTGTATCACCACGATCGAGATCCAACAAACCATTTTCATTGGGTGTATGACCATAGAAGGTTTTATTCATGTAAACAGAACAACACTTATTCTCTAACTTACATGAATAACCGTATTGCAATAAACATGATCAAATCATATTCATGCTCAACGCAAACATCAAATAACACTTATTTAGGTTCAACACTAATCCCGAAAGTATAGGGAGTGTGCGATGATGATCATATCAATCTTGGAACTACTTCAAACACACATCGTCACTTCACCCTTAACTAGTCTCTGTTCATTCTGCAACTCCCGTCTCGAGTTACTACTCTTAGCAACTGAACCAGTATCAAATACCGAGGGCTTGCTACGAACACTAGTAATATACACATCAATAATCTGTATATCAAATATACCTTTGTTCACTTTGCAATCCTTCTTATCCGCCAATTACTTGGGGTAGTTCCGCTTCCAGTGACCAGTCCCTTTTCAGTAGAAGCACTCAGTTTCAGGCTTAGGTCTAGACTTGGGTTTTTTCACTTGAGCAGCAACTTGCTTGCTGTTCTTCTTGAAGTTCCCCTTTCTTCCCTTTGTCCCTTTACTTGAAACTAGTGATTTTGTTTACCATCAACACTTGATGCTTTTCTTGATTTCTACCTTCACCGATTTCAGCATCACGAAGAGCTTGGGAATCATTTTCCTTATCCCTTGCATATTATAGTTCATCACGAAGTTCTACTAACTTGGTGATGGTGACTAGAGAATCCTATCAATCACTATTTTATCTGAAAGATTAACTCCCACTTGATTCAAGCGATTGTAGTACCCAGACAATATGAACACATGCTCACTGCTTGAGCTATTGTCCTCCATCTTTTAGCTATAGAACTTGTTGGAGACTTCATATCTCTCAACTTGGGTATTTGCTTGAAATATTAACTTCAACTCCTGGAACATCCATATGATCCACGACGTTCAAAACGTCTTTGAAATCCCGATTCTAAGCTGTTAAGCATGGTGCACTAAACTATCAAGTAGTCATCTTATTGAGCTAGCCAAACGTTCATGACGTCTGCATTTGCTCCTGCAATAGGTCTGTCACCTAGCGGTGCATTAAGGACATAATTCTTCTGTGCAGCAATGAGGATAAACCTCAGATCATGGATCCAATCCGCATCATTGCTACTAACATCTTTCAACTTAGTTTTCTCTAGGACCATATCAAAAATAAAACATGGGAGCTAAACGTGAGCTATTGATCTACAACATAGATATGCTAATACTACCAGGACTAAGTTCATGATAAATTTAAGTTCAATTAATCATATTACTTAAGAACTCCCACTTAGAAAGACATCCCTCTAATCTTCTAAGTGATCACGTGATCCAAATCAACTAAACCATAACCGATCATGACGTGAAATGGAGTAGTTTTCAATGGTGAACATCACTATGTTGATCATATCTACTATATGATTCACGCTCGACCTTTCGGTCTCAGCGTTCCGAGGCCATATCTGCATATGCTAGGCTCGTCAAGTTTAACCTGAGTATTCTGCGTGTGCAAAAACTAGCTTGCACCCGTTGTAGATGGACGTAGAGCTTATCACACCCGATCATCACGTGGTGTCCGGGCATGACGAACTTTGGCAACGGTGCATACTCAGGGAGAACACTTTTATCTTGAAATTTAGTGAGAGATCATCTTATAATGCTACCGTCAATCAAAGCAAGATAAGATGCATAAAAGATAAACATCACATGCAATCAATATAAGTGATATGATATGGCCATCATCATCTTGTGCTTGTGATCTCCATCTCCGAAGTACCTTCATGATCACCATCGTCACCGGCGCGACACCTTGATCTCCATCGTAGTATCGTTCTCGTCTCGCCAATCTTATGCTTCCATGACTATCGCTACCGCTTAGTGATAAAGTAAAGCATTACAGGGCGATTGCATTGCATACAATAAAGCGACAACCATATGGCTCCTGCGAGTTGCCGATAACTTGGTTACAAAACATGATCATCTCATACAATAAAATTTAGCATCATATCTTGACCATATCACATCACAACATGCCCTGCAAAAACAAGTTAGACGTCCTATACTTTGTTGTTGCAAGTTTTACGTGGCTGCTACGGGCTTAGCAAGAACCGTTCTTACCTACGCATCAAAACCACAACGATAGTTTGTCAAGTTGATGCTGTTTTAACCTTCGCAAGGACCGGGCGTAGCCACACTTGGTTCAACTAAAGTTGGAGAAACTGACACCCGCCAGCCACCTGTGTGCAAAGCACGTCGGTAGAATCAGTCTCGCGTAAGCGTACGCGTAATGTCGGTCCGGGCCGCTTCATCCAACAATACCGCCGAACGAAAGTATGACATGCTCGTAAGCAGTATGAATTATATCGCCCACAACTCACTTGTGTTCTACTCGTGCATATAACATCAACGCATAAAACCTAGGCTCGGATACCACTGTTGGGGAACGTAGTAATTTCAAAATTTTCCTACGTACACGCAAGATCATGGTGATGCATAGCAACGAGAGAGGAGAGTGTTGTCCACGTACCCTTGTAGACCGAAAGCGGAAGCGTTAGCACAACGCGGTTGATGTAGTCGTACGTCTTCACGATCCGACCGATCGAAGTACCGAACGCACGGCACCTCCGAGTTCAGCACACGTTCAGCTCGATGACGTCCCGCGAACTCCAATCCAGTAGAGCTTCATTGGAGAGTTCCTTCAGCACGACGGCGTGGTGATGATGATGATGTTCTACCGTCGCAGGGCTTCGCCTAAGCACCGCTATGATATGATCGAGGTGGATTATGGTGGAAGGGGGCACCGCACACGGCTAAGAGAACTAGAGATCAATGGTTGTGTCTTTGGGGTGCCCCCTGCCCCCGTATATAAAGGAGAGGAGGAGGGGAGGGCCGGCCCTCTCTATGGCGTGCCCTAGGGGAGTCCTACTCCCATCGGGAGTAGGAATCCCCCTTTCCTAGAACTAGGAGCCCTTCCAAGTAGTAGGAGTAGGATGGAAGGAAAGGGAAGGGAAAAGGAGAAGCAAGGAAGGGGGCGCCCCCCTCCCTAGTCCAATTCGGACCAGCCCATGGGGAGGGGTGCAGCCACCCTTTGAGGCCTTTCTCTCCTTTCCCGTATGGCCCATTAAGGCGCAATACGAATTCCCGTAACTCCCCGGTACTCCCAAAAATACCCGAATCACTCGGAACCTTTCCAATGTCCAAATATAGTCGTCCAATATATCGATCTTTACGCATCGACCATTTTGAGACTCCTCGTCATGTCCCCGATCTCATCCGGGAGTCCAAACTCCTTCGGTACATCAAAACACATAAACTCATAATATAACCGTCATTGAACTTTAAGCGTGCGGACCCTACGGGTTCGAGAACTATGTAGACATGACCGAGACACGTCTCCGGTCAATAACCAATAGCGGAACCTGGATGCTCATATTGGCTCCTACATATTCTACGAAGATCTTTATCGGTCAAACCGCATAACAACATATGTTGTTCCCTTTGTCATCGGTATTTTACTTGCCCGATATTCGATCGTCGGTATCGCAATACCTAGTTCAATCTCGTTACCGGCAAGTCTCTTTACTCGTTCCGTAATACATCATCCCGCAACTAACTCATTAGTTGCAATGCTTGCAAGCCTTAAGTGATGTGCATTACCGAGAGGGCCCAGGGATACCTCTCCGACAATCGGAGTGACAAATCCTAATCTCGAAATACGCCAACCCAATAGGTACCTTCGGAGACACCTGTAGAGCACCTTTATAATCACCCAGTTACGTTGTGACGTTAGGTGGCGCACAAAGTGTTCCTCCGGTAAATGGGAGTTGCATAATCTCATAGTCATAGGAACATGTATAAGTCATGAAGAAAGCAATAGCAACAAACTAAAGATCAAGTGCTAAGCTAACGGAATGGGTCAAGTCAATCACATCATTCTCCTAATGATGTGATCCCGTTAATCAAATGACAACTCATGTCTATGGTTAGGAAACATAACCATCTTTGATCAACAAGCTAGTCAAGTAGAGGCATACTAGTGACACTCTGTTTGTCTATGTATTCACACATGTATTATGTTTCCGGTTAATACAATTCTAGCATGAATAATAAACATTTATCATGATATAAGGAAATAAATAATAACTTTATTATTGCCTCTAGGGCATATTTCCTTCAAGGGTATTTTGAAAGCGATGAAGACTGTGTGCCAGGTGTTTGGTGACTTGCAACAGCGGCATCGGCAAGCGGGGGCGGCAGCACTGGAGGACTGCATTTTCAGTGGTGCTCCTCGAGTACCAAGTGTCGATTCCCAGGGTGAAAACCCAAGGTCCGGCTTTTATTGGTTGTACCTGGCAATGGCCTTGTTGAAGGAATTGTTTTCGGATGAAATATAAGGTTGTCTTCAAAAATCGTATACCTTCTATATTTGTCATATGTTTACCTGGCGTTACTAATTAGCCGCCGGGCCTAGGCCTCCTTTCTAGAAAATCTGGACAATGCCGGCCCTGGGCCTCCTTTCTATAAAAACTGGACAATGCCGGCCCTAGGCCTCCTTTCTAGAACAATTACATTTCTGTTCCAAATATAGATAACATAAATTTATCGATTATTGAGCCCTCTATGAAATATGAGACTCATTTGGCTCAGGATAGTTTACTAAGTGTGGTATGCAAGAAACTTCTCGTACATGTTTTTATATGTCCCCTTTCATTTGTTTATATCTAACCATAAATTAGAAAATGACAGGTTGGATATTTTTGGATCTATATGTTTGAAAGAGGAACTCTCCCAAGATATTTAAATAAACACACATCTATAGACACACACACACACACACACATTTCATGAGAGTATCACAAATTAATCTGTGAAACCATGTGATTCTACGTTTTGCTTAGTTTCTAAAGTGTATGGGAGTAGTGTGTGAATACTTGTAATGTGAAATTCATTAAAAAGAAATAAACTAATGTAATTTTGAGTGTGTGCACAACTTCAAGTGAGACATTACAAATGCATCATGACAACACTATTATAAGTATTTAACAACTTTAATCATCATATTTAATTTATGAAAAGAATATTAAATTTCATTTCTGATTGATAAAGATGAGATATAAATAAGTATAAAAGTTTAATATAAATATAATCCAGTTGAAAATATATTCTAGATTTGTAACACCCACGATGCGGCTATATCTCCCACGTGTCGGAGCACGACTTAGAGGCATAACAAGATATGATAGTAATGATATCCGAACAATAATCATGTTCTAGCAAGGAACAAACTCCATCTTCACCTGCAACTAGCAACACTATAAGAGGGGCTGAGCAAAGCGGTACATAGCCAAACAACGGTTTGCTAGGACAAGGTGGGTTAGAGGCTTGACATGGAAATATGGGAGGCATGATATAGCAAGTGGTAGGTATTGCGGCATAGCAAAAGAACGAGCAACTAGCAAGCAAAGATAGAAGTGATTTCGAGGGTATGGTCATCTTGCCTGCAAATGTCTCCGAGTTGACGAAAGCTTGATCCTCATAAGCGTACTCAATGGGTTCCTCGATCATGTACTCGTATCCCAGCTCTACCCAAGGAAATAACATAAGCAAAGGAAACAACAATCAACCATGGTGCAATGCGCAAGCAACATGATGCAAAACATGGCATGATATGCGGGATGTGATATGCAATGCATATGCATGTTCCGGAAGGAAAAGATTGAACCAGGCCTCAACTTGGCAAACCAAGAGTGCCGCTGGAAAGATGAGTTGATTTCGGTCGAAATCGATATAAAGATCACCGGAAACGGATGCACTGTTTGCAAATGGCAAGCAAAACAATAATGGCACAAATGTGTGATTAACAGCATGATGCCATCTAGAATGCAACAAGAAACTAAGCTACTGCACTCCAACATAGCAACAAAGCACATGGCAGGGATCTAGTCAAGATGCTTGACAAAAGATGAACACCGAGCTATGGCTAAATCACACAAGGGCAGGTTCAAACAAGCATGACAAAAGTGCAAAAGATATTAGCATCACAGACTTACTGAAAATACTAACATGTCAGGAATTAACATCAGGAAGCAATGTTTAGAGCAAGCTAACATCATGCTACAGGAACATGACATAGCAAACGAAGGCATGGCATGAATCTACTCAAAGCATATAACAAAAGTCCCTTACTGACCATAAGCCAAAAGGGCACAGAAAATATGATGGCACCCATGTAAACATAGCAAGTTTCGTTAACAGATTCAGACTTAGCAGAAAACAGAGCATGGCATAATCAGAATTATGAAGGCATGTTTGCAAGCTCGATGCACTCAACACAAGGCATTTCATGACAAGCTAAGCATACTACCAGCAAGAAGACAAGTTCATGAAGCTAACCAAAGCAAGAGCAAGCTCATAGCATGCATGGATCAACTACAACAACCTTGGCAAAATTGATTGACAAGTAAACAATCTGCCAGGAACATTTTATAGAAAAAGTAGAGCAAGATTGAGTCATGCTAGGTCACTCCATAAATGCAAACAGGGACATAGATGGATGAGCACAACCATATGTCCAAATCATCCTTACTGAACATCCTCAAAAGAAGCATGGATCTCTCTGTAGCAACATGAATACATTGTTGGGGAACGTAGCAATAATTCAAAATTTTCCTACGTGTCACCAAGATCAATCTATGGAGTCATCTAGCAACGAGGGAGGAGTGGATCTACATACCCTTGTAGATCGCGCGCGGAAGCGTTCAAGAGAACAGGGTTGATGGAGTCGTACTTGTCGTGATCCAAATCACCGATGATCCTAGCGCCGAACGGACGGCACCTCCGCGTTCAACACACGTACGGAGCAGCGACGTCTCCTCCTTCTTGATCCAGCAAGGGGGAAGGAGAGGTTGATGGAGATCCAACAGCACGACGGCGTGGTGGTGGAAGTAGCGGGATTCCAACAGGGCTTCACCAAGCGCTGCAGGAGGAGGGAGATGTGTCATGGGAGGGAGAAGGAGGCGCCAGGGCTTGGGTTTGGTTTCCCTCCCTTCCCCCACTATATATAGGGCCAAGGGAGAAGGGGAGGCGCAGCCTTGGCCCTCCCTCCAAGGAAGGGTGCGGCCAAGGGAGGAGTCCCTCCTCCCCAAGGCACCTCGGAGGTGCCTTCCCCCTTTAGGACTCTTCCTTTCCCTCTTCTCTTGGCGCATGGGCCTCTTGGGGCTGGTTCCCTTGGACCATATAGGTCAAGGCGCACCCCCTACAGCCCATGTGGCCCCCGGGGCAGGTGGGCCCATCCGGTGGACCCCCGGGACCCTTCCGGTGGTCCCGGTACAATACCGGTGACCCCGAAACTTGTCCCGATGGCCTAAATAGCAATTCCTACATATAATTCTTTACCTCCGGACCATTCCGGAACTCCTCGTGACGTCCGGGATCTCATCCGGGACTCCGGACAACTTTCGGTTACCGCATACTAATATCTCTATAACCCTAGCATCACCGAACCTTAAGTGTGTAGACCCTACGGGTTCGGGAGACATGCAGACATGACCGAGATGACTCTCTGGTCAATAACCAACAGCGGGATCTGGATACCCATGTTGGCTCCCACATGTTCCACGATGATCTCATCGGATGAACCACGATGTCAAGGACTTAATCAATCCCGTATACAATTCCCTTTGTCTATCGGTACGACACTTGCCCGAGATTCGATCGTCGGTATCCCGATACCTTGTTCAATCTCGTTACCGGCAAGTATCTTTACTCGTTCCGTAACACATCATCCCGTGATCAACTCCTTGATCACATTGTGCACATTATGACGATGTCCTATCGAGTGGGCCCAGAGATACCTCTCCGTTTACACGGAGTGACAAATCCCAGTCTCGATTCGTGCCAACCCAACAGACACTTTCAGAGATACCTGTAGTGTACCTTTATAGCCACCCAGTTACGTTGTGACGTTTGGCACACCCAAAGCACTCCTACGGTATCCGGGAGTTGCACAATCTCATGGTCTAAGGAAATGATACTTAACATTAGAAAAGCTTTAGCATACGAACTACATGATCTTGTGCTAGGCTTAGGATTGGGTCTTGTCCATCACATCATTCTCCTAATGATGTGATCCTGTTATCAACGACATCCAATGTCCATGGTCAGGAAGCCATAACCATCTATTGATCAACGAGCTAGTCAAATAGAGGCTTACTAGGGACATGGTGTTGTCTATGTATCCACACATGTATCTGAGTTTCCTATCAATACAATTCTAGCATGGATAATAAACGATTATCAGGAACAAGGAAATATAATAATAACTAATTTATTATTGCCTCTAGGGCATATTTCCAACAGTCTCCCACTTGCACTAGAGTCAATAATCCAGTTCACATCGCTATCTGACTAACACTCAAGGTCACATCCCCATGTGACTAACACCCAAAGAGTTTACTAGAGTCAATAATCTAGTTCACATTACCATGTGATTAACACTCGATGAGTTCTGGGCTTGATCATGTTATGCTTGTGAGAGATGTTATAGTCAACGGGTCTGAATCTTTCAGATCCGTATGTACTTCGCAAATTTCTTATGTCATCTTGTAGATGCAACTACTACGCTACATTTGGAGCTATTCCAAATAACTGTTCTACTTGGAGCTATTCTAAATTGTTGCTCCATTATACGTATCCGGTATCTCTACTCAGAGCTATCCGGATAGGTGTTAATCTTGCATCGACGTAACTCTTTACGTCGAACTCTTTATCACCTCCATAACCGAGAAACATATCCTTATTCCTCTAAGGATAATTTAGACCGCTATCTGGTGATCTACTCCTAGATTACCTTTGTACCCTCTTGCCAGATATGTGGCAAGGCACACATCAGGTGCGGTACTCAACATGGCATACCGTATAGAGCCTATGACAAAAGCATAGGGGATGACCTTCGTCCTTCCTCTTTCTTCTGCCGTGGTCGAGCTTTAAGTCTTAACTTCATACCTTACAACTCAGGCAAGAACTCCTTCTTTGACTGGTCCATCTTGAACACCTTCAAGATCATGTCAAGGTATGTGCTCATTTGAAAGTACCATTAAGCGTTTTGATCTATCCTTATAGATCTTGATGCTCAATGTTCAAGTAGCTTAATCCAGGCTTTCCATTGAAAAACACTTTCCAAATAACCCTATATGCTTTCCAGAAATTCTACATCATTTCTGATCCATAATATGTCAACAACATATACTCATCAGAAATTCTATAGTGCTCCCACTAACTTCTTTGGAAATACAAGTTTCTCATAAACTTTGTATAAACCGAAAATCTTTGATCATCTCATCAAAGCGTACATTCCAACTCCGAGATGCTTACTCCAGTCCTTAGAAGGATTGCTGGAGCTTTGCATACTTATTAGCATCTTTCAGGATTAACAAAACCTTCCGGTTGTATCACATACAACCTTTCCTCAAGAAAATCGTCGAGGAAACAATGGTTTTTGACATCTTATCTGCAAGATTTCATAAATAATGCAGTAATTGCTAATATAATTCCAACAGACTCTTAGCATCGCTACGAGTGAGAAAGTCTCATCGTAGTCAACTCCTTGAACTTGTCGGAAAACATCTTAACGACAAGTCGAGCTTTCTAATGGTGACATTTACCATCATTGTCCGTCTTCCTTTTAAAATCCATCTGCACTCAACAGCATTACGACCATCGAGCTGTTCTGCCAAAGTCTACACTTTGTTTTCATACATGGATCCTCTCTCGGATTTTACGGCCTCGAGCCATTTATCGGAATCCAGGCCCACCATCGCTTCTCCATAGCTCGTAGGTTCATTTTTGTCCAACAACATGACTTCCAAGACAGGATTACGTACCACTCTGAAGTAGTACGCATCCTTTTCATCCCACGAGGTTTGGTAGTGACTTGATCTGAAGTTTCATGATCACTATCATGAGCTTCCACTTCAATTGGTGTAGGTGCCACAGGAACAACTCCTGTGCCCTGCCACACACTAGTTGAAGAGACGGTTTAATAACCTCATCAAGTCTCCACCATCCTCCCACTCAATTCTTTCGAGAGAAACCTTTTTCCTCGAGAAAGGACCCGATTCTAGAAACAATTCCTTATTGCTTTGGGATCTGAGACAGGAGGTATACCCAACTGTTTTGGGTGTCCTATGAAGATGCATTTATCTTCTTTGGGTTCGAGCTTATCAGCCTGAAACTTTTTCACATAAGCGTTGCAGCCCCAAACTTTTAAGAAATGACAGCTTAGGTTTCTCTAAACCATAGTTCATATGGTGTCATCTCATCGGAATTACGTGGTGCCCTATTTAAAGTCAATGTGGTTGTCTTTAATGCCTAACCCATAAAATATCGTGGTAATTCGATAAGAGACATCATGGTATGCATCATATCCAATAGGGTGTAGTTATGATGTTCGGACACACCATCACACTATGGTGTTCCAGGCTGTATTAGTTGTGAAACAATTTCCACAATGTCTTAATTCTGTGCCAAACTCGTAATTCAGATATTCATCTCTATGATCATATCATAGATATCTTATCCTCTTGTCACGATGATCTTTCAACTTCACCCAGAAATTACTTGAACCTTTCAATAATTCAGACAAGTGATTCATCAAGTAAATATACTCAACATCTACTCAAGTCATCTGTGAAGTAAGAACATAACGATATCCGCTACATGCCTCAGCACTCATTGGACTGCACACAACAAAATGTATTACTTCCAACAAGTTGCTTTCTAGTTCCATTTTACTGAAAACGAGGCTTTCAGTCATCTTGCCCATGTGGTATGATTTGCATGTCTCAAGTGATTCAAAACCAAGTGAGTCCAAACAATCCATTTGCATGGAGTTTCTTCATGCATATACACCAATAGACATGGTTCGCATGTCTCAAACTTTTCAAAACAAGTGAGCCCAAAGATCCATCAACATGGAGCTTCTTCATGCGTTTTATACCGATATGACTTACGTGGCAGTGCCACAAGTAGGTGGTACTATCATTACTATCCTATATCTTTTGGCATGAACATGTGTATCACTACGAACGAGATTCAATAAACCATTCATTTTAGGCCTAAGACCATTGAAGGTATTATTCAAATAAACAGAGTAACCATTATTCTCCTTAAATGAATAACCGTATCGCGATAGACATAATCCAATCATGTCTATGCTCAACGCAAACACCAATCTCGATGGTAGAGGGAGCGTGCGATGCTTGATCACATCAACATTGGAAACACTTCCAACACATATCGTCAGCTCACCTTTAGCTAGTCTCCGTTTATTCCATAGCTTTTATTTTGAGTTACTAACACTTAGCAACCGAACCGGTATCTAATACCCTGGTGCTACTAGGAGTACTAGTAAAGTACACATAAACACAATGTATATCCAATATACTTCTATCGACCTTGCCAGCCTTCTCATCTACCAAGTATCTAGGGTAATTCTGCTCCAGTGGCTGTTCCCCTTATTACAGAAGCACTTAGTCTCGGGTTTGGGTTCAACCTTGGGTTTCTTCACTAGAGCAGCAGCTGAATTGCCGTTTCATGAAGTATCCCTTCGTGTCCTTGCCCTTCTTGAAACTAGTGGTTTCACCAACCATCGACAATTGATGCTCCTTCTTGATTTCTACTTTTGTGGTGTCAAACATCGCGAATATCTCAAGGATCATCATATATGTCCCTGATATATCATAGTTCATCACGAAGCTCTAGCAGCTTGGTGGTAATGACTTCAGAGAAACATCACTATCTCATCTGGAAGATCAACTCCCACTCGATTCAAATGATTGTTGTACTTAGACAATCTGAGCACAAGCTCAATAACTAAGCTTTTCTCCCTTAGTTTGCAGGCTAAGAAAATCGTCGGAGGTCTTATACCTCTTGACGTGGGCACGAGTCTGAAATCCCAATTTCAGCCCTCGAAACATCTCATATGTTTCGCGACGTAAAACGTGTTCGGTGCCTCAACTCTAAACCGTTTAACTAAACTATCACGTAGTTATCGAAATGTGTATGTCAGATGTTCGCAACATCCACAGACAACGTTCGAGGTTCAGCACACTGAGCGGTGCATTAAGGACATAAGCCTTCTATGAAGCAATGAGGACAAACCTCAGTTTACGGACCTAGTCCGCATAATTACTACTATCAACTTCCAACTAAATTTCTCTAGGAACATATCTAAACAATAGAACTGAAGCGCGAGCTACGACATAATTTGCGAAGACCTTTTGACTATGTTCAGGATAATTAAGTTCATCTTATGAACTCCCACTCAGATAGACATCCCTCTAGTCATCTAAGTGATTACATGATCCGAGTCAACTAGGCCGTGTCCGATCATCACGTGAGACGGACTAGTCAACATCGGTGAACATCTTCATGTTGATCGTATCTACCATACGACTCATGCTCGACCTTTCGGTCTCTTGTGTTCTAAGGCCATGTCTGTACATGCTAGGCTCGTCAAGTCAACCTAAGTGTTTTGCGTGTGTAAATCTGTCTTACACCCGTTGTATGTGAACGTTAGAATCTATCACACCCGATCATCACGTGGTGCTTCGAAACAACGAACTGTCGCAACTGTGCACAGTTGGGGGGACACTTTCTTGAAATTATTATGAGGGATCATCTAATTTACTACCGTCGTTCTAAGTAAACAAGATGCAAAAACATGATAAACATCACATGCAATCAAATAATGGTGACATGATATGGCCATCATCACTTTGCTCCTTTTGATCTCCATCTTCGGGGCTCCATGATCATCATCGTCACCGGCATGACACCATGATCTCCATCATCATGATCTCCATCATCGTGTCTTCATGAAGTTGTCTCGTCAACTATTACTTCTACTACTACAACTAACGGTTAGCCATAAAGTAAAGTAATTACATGACGTTTATGTTGACACACGGGTCATAAATAAATTAAGACAACTCCTATGGCTCCTGCCGGTTGTCATACTCATCGACATGCAAGTCGTGATTCCTATTACAAGAACATGATCAATCTCATACATCACATATATCATTCATCACATCCTTTTGGCCATACCACATCACATAGCATACCCTACAAAAACAAGTTAGACGTCCTCTAATTGTTGTTTGCATGTTTTACGTGGCTTCTATGGGTTTCTAGCAAGAACGTTTCTTACCTACGCAAGAACCACAACGTGATATGCCAATTGCTATTTACCCTTCATAAGGACCATTTTCATCGAATCCGATCCGACTAAAGTGGGAGAGACAGACACCCGCTAGCCACCTTATGCAACTAGTGCATGTCAGTCGGTGGAACCAGTCTCACGTAAGAGTACGTGTAAGGTCGGTCCAGGCCGCTTCATCCCACAATGCCACCGAATCAAGATTGGACTAGTAACGGTAAGCATATTGAACAAAATCAACGCCCACAACTACTTTGTGTTCTACTCGTGCATAGAAACTACGCAATAGACCTAGCTCATGATGCCACCGTTGGGGAACATAGCAATAATTCAAAATTTTCCTACGTGTCACCAAGATCAATCTATGGAGTCATCTAGCAACGAGGGAGGAGTGGATCTACATACCCTTGTAGATCGCGCGCGGAAGCGTTCAAGAGAACGGGGTTGATGGAGTCGTACTCGTCGTGATCCAAATCACCGACGATCCTAGCGCCGAACGGACGGCACCTCCGCGTTCAACACACGTACGGAGCAGCGACGTCTCCTCCTTCTTGATCCAGCAAGGGGGAAGGAGAGGTTGATGGAGATCCAACAGCACAACGGCGTGGTGGTGGAAGTAGCGGGATTCCAAAAGGGCTTCGCCAAGCGCTGCGGGAGGAGGGAGATGTGTCATGGGAGGGAGAGGAAGGCGCCAGGGCTTGGGTAAAGTTGCCCTCCCTTGCCCCACTATATATAGGGCCAAGGGAGAAGGGGGGGCGCAGCCTTGGCCCTCCCTCCAAGGAAGGGTGCGGCCAAGGGAGGAGTCCCTCCTCCCCAAGGCACCTCGGAGGTGCCTTCCCCCTTTAGGACTCTTCCTTTCCCTCTTCTCTTGGCGCATGGGCCTCTTGGGGCTGGTGCCCTTGGCCCATATAGGCCAAGGCGCACCCCCTACAGCCCATGTGGCCCCCGGGGCAGGTGGGCCCACCCGGTGGACCCCCGGGACCCTTCCGGTGGTCCCGGTACAATACCGGTGACCCCGAAACTTGTCCCGATGGCCGAAAAAGCACTTCCTATATATAATTCTTTACCTCCGGACCATTCCGGAACTCCTCGTGACCTCCGGGATCTCATCCGGGACTCCGAACAACTTTCGGGTTACCGCATACTAATATCTCTATAACCCTAGCGTCACCGAACCTTAAGTGTGTAGACCATACGGGTTCGGGAGACATGCAGACATGACCGAGATGACTCTCCGGTCAATAACCAACAGCGGGATCTGGATACCCATGTTGGCTCCCACATGTTCCACGATGATCTCATCGGATGAGCCACGATGTCAAGGACTTAATCAATCCCGTATACTATTCCCTTTGTCTATCGGTACGACACTTGCCCGAGATTCGATCGTCGGTATCCCGATACCTTGTTCAATCTCGTTACCGGCAAGTCTCTTTACTCGTTCCGTAACACATCATCCCATGATCAACTCCTTGATCGCATTGTGCACATTATGATGATGTCCTACCGAGTGGGCCCAGAGATACCTCTCCATTTACACGGAGTGACAAATCCCAGTCTCGATTCGTGCCAACCCAACAGACACTTTCGGAGATACCTGTAGTGTACCTTTATAGCCGCCCAGCTACGTTGTGACGTTTGGCACACCCAAAGCACTCCTATGGTATCCGGGAGTTGCACAATCTCATGGTCTAAGGAAATGATACTTAACATTAGAAAAGCTTTAGCATACGAACTACATGATCTTGTGCTAGGCTTAGGATTGGGCCTTGTCCATCACATCATTCTCCTAATGATGTGATCCCGTTATCAACGACATCCAATGTCCATGGTCAGGAAACCGTAACCATCTATTGATCAACGAGCTAGTCAACTAGAGGCTTACTAGGGACATGGTGTTGTCTATGTATCCACACATGTATTTGAGTTTCCTATCAATACAATTCTAGCATGGATAATAAACGATTATCATGAACAAGGAAATATAATAATAACTAATTTGTTATTGCCTCTAGGGCATATTTCCAACATACATGGCATAAAAATAACAACAGGGAAATGACTTAGTGAAATTCTAAGTTTCTGAAATCAGCAATATTACGACAGCTACTTTGTATGCATGTGCTAGTCACCAAATTGATCAAAAAAATACATGGCATACACCCTTGTAAAGATGGCATGGCATAGCCCAAAACACATGTAGAGCTCATGCCCATATACAGAACACAATAAATGTAGCAAAAATGACAAATGCTCATACTCTGCTAAGAAAAAGGAACTAACATTTTATAGCACTCTTGCATCAACTATTTGGGCATCAAGATGGACTCAAACAAGCATATCACAATGGGAAAAAATGAAGAGCACATCCAGATGAACATTTCGATATATCATGCATGCAAGATGGAGCTACGGATGAGAAGTTATGATGCGATGAACATGGCCTAAAAAACACAGATCTAGGGACTTAGAGAAAAATCAACCTCCGGGAAACTGGATGACGTTGTGCGGGATGGACGGATCCGGGCGCGAGATGAGGCGTGTTTGGTTGGTGGAGCGGGTGGATCTCGTCCACCCGACGGGATCTGGCGCGGGACGGGCTCCAGCGAGGTCGGCACGGACTCCGATGACGAGGGGCGGCGGCGGAGGCGGCGTCCGACGACGCGGGGGGCGGCGCAACTGGCGCGGACGGCGGCGCGACACTGCAGGGCGGCGGCGCGGGGCGGAGCAAGATTGGGCGGCGGCGGCCGAACGACGAGGCGGGGAAAGCCGACGGCGAGGCGCGGCATGGAGTCGGGCGGTGGAGAGCGGGCCCGGCGGGCCCCGGTTCTGCCCCAGGCGGGCCGGATCTGGGCCCCGGGTGGCCGACGCAGTGGGAGGCGGCTGGAGAGGCGCGGGGCGCCACCTGGCGGCAGATGAGTGGGTGCGGGAAGTGGCGTGACCCCATTGGTCGGGGCGACGTGTCCGGCGGACATGTTCGGCGTGGATGGACATGTCATGCGGCGTGAGGAGGAAGAAGACTAGGGTTGGACGCGAATTTGGACGAAGAATGCCTTTTTATAGGTAGGAGGAGGTAGGAGTGTCCAAATGTAGTGCGGTTTTCGACACGCGATCGTGATCGAACGACCGAGAGTATGGAGGGGGTTTGGATGGGCTATGGTCCACTTTGGAGGGGTGTTGGGCTGCAACACAAACGAGGCCTTTACGGTTCCTCGATTAACCGTTGGAGTATCTCCAAATGGCACAAAACTTGACAGGCGGTCTACCGGTGGTGCACCAAGGCCGCTTGGCAAATCTCGGTCCATTCCGAGAAAGTTTAACACCCGCTCACGAAAAGAAACAAAAGGGGGCGCCGGAGGACATAGGAGTGTCGGATTGCAAAATGGACAATGGGAAAAAAGCTCGGATGCATGAGACGAACACGTATGCAAATGCGATGCACATGATGACATGATATGATATGCATGACAATAACAAAATGCAAAACGAAGACAAAACACAACCACGAAGGGAATCTCCTATCGCAACTCCGGAAAAAGCAAGAGTCGGAGTACAAATATGGAAAGTTGTATCGGGGGCGTTACAAGATTCTTTCAGTGCAAGATAATAAATGTACCGACGAACAAGATTATTTATACACATCCTTTAACTAGTTCTGTCGATAATGTTGTTGATAGTTTAAAAATCATGTATTTACTTATATGACTATCCTTATTATGACTCCGTATTTGTGTTGGTTTTAATAGCTGCAGACCTGTTATTTCTTTTTCTTTTCTTTTCATGACATCATGTAGTATGTATGTACTAAGGTTCAGAAAATAGCTCTTCATGCACTCAGACATGCCACTGATTACATCAGTATGATGAGTAGGCGAGAGGTTCAGAAGCAGGAGAATCAAAGTGGATGAAAGTAGAGGGAGGAACTGTTATGTATTACCTCCGTTCCAAGTTAGGTGTGTTAGATTTGGGTAGAGGGAGTAGTTGGGCATTGCCGGGCCGTGTGGTAGTTTATTTTGTCGGTGAGTGTGCATGATACATTGTTAATGTCATGTCTCATTGTTCCATCTAAGGTAGTGCTGTCGATGGATGCCAGCATCTCTTTGTTGTACGCACTTGAAATCCATTTGCACATGGAGGAAGGGGGAAAATTAAATCAGTAGCTTTTGGAGGATGAATTAGCATGCACTCTCTACATTGTTATTTGCAGCAGTGCTTTCTAGTACTTGCATGTCATCCAAAAATAGCTGCTCCCTAAATATCACTAAATCTGATCTTTTTAGAGAGAGATTGCAGTATGAATAACACTAAATATCACTAATTACCATTGAATTCGTATTCAAAAGAAGTTTTTAATTATATAATCTTTGTGACACGAACCGGGACTAAATGTGCCAGTGGGCCCCCAGCCTGACACAAGCCAGCCACAATAGTTGGAACCATCTGAAAATTTATTTTGGAAAAATCAATGCAAGTTTTATTAGATTTGGATATATTTCAATTTCAATAATAGTACACATAGCTTTGTGGCTCAAATTTTAGCGTGAACACCAGTCATGCCTAATGATGTGATCCTTAAATCCATTTTATTTGACCCAGGTTAAAGTCATATCTACGCGTTTTTATATAATTTCCAACAACAGGCATAAAGTTGAAGCAAAAGCAAAATAATGTCGAGCTGGGTTTTCATCATCTACATGAAGTATGAGAGAACTGCTGCCTACCACTCCATTACATGAATGAGCTTGTTAAATATGGGCTTCTCAGTATTTTATAAGAATAGGTTTAAACCAATAAAAAATAAACGAACAAAATAATTTAGCTCATCCTTGAAATTTCCCAACTTCTTGTCCATATTTTCTCCATGGTTGCAAAGAAACTCACAAGCCCAGCACAATGCTCCCACCATAGCTCACATGGCCGGATCGCCACCACCACTCTGCGCCGCTGCGAGGCACGGCCGCCGGAGGACAGCACCGCCCCACAGCTCGCACCGCCCACACCTTGGACAACCCTAAATAGTGGCCTTCACCGACGGCCACGCCGCACCAAGGCACACCACCACACCAGACCCCGCCAGTGCCCGCAGCCCCCGGAGGCGGCCGACCCGCGCCGCCACAGCCCATGTCGCCCGCGGAGCGGCGGCCGGAGGAGACGCCCCACCCTAGATCGGATCTGGCCGGCCCTCACCACCACCCCGAGCACACCTCGCCGCCACAGCACACCACCAGCCGTCCCACACCACAAGCACAACCTACCACGCCACCAAGTAAACCCAGCCACCGACGAGCTGCTCGGATGCTGCGCCGTCCGGTCTAGCAACACGCCTCCATGCAGGGATCCCGGCCCGCGCCGAACTCCACAGCGCCAGGGAGATATAAGGCCCTGCCACCGCCGGCACCTGCCTGGCTTAGCCTGGCGGCGCAGAGGGGATGGAGGGGAGAAGGAGGCGTAGAGGCCGCCACGGGCGGGTGCGTCCACCTCAGTCGCTCGCATGAGCGACACGAGGGGAAGGGGGTGTTTCTTCTGTCGAATCTCTCATATATTCATGTGTACAGTGTAGGTTTTGCTATTCCTCTGGCAACCGGGAAATTTTATGTATTAGTTGATTCATGTGTACGTGTTGCGTCGAGCCCAAGACGGGCACGTCGCGCCGGCAAGGTACCACCTAGAGTACGTGAAGCCGGCGATGAGCCCACAATGTGGCTGTGACATCGCCAGACAAAGGTTAGTAAAAAGCTTCACTATCCAGGTGCTATAGGGGGGCTACGCGCGGCAGTGCTTGCTAGGCTTGGGTGGCGGCAGATGGAGGTTCTGCCGGCATCGAAGGGAGGTTTGGGGCGGGGGGGGGGGGGGGGGGGGGTGGTGATCCGACAACCCAACAATGACTCAAATAATTCTCACAAGCATGTCTTCACTATTAGCATGATAGTAAAACTCTCAGGCTCCTAAGGCCTTGTACAATGCTAGGTGCTTAGAAAAATAAACCTAGTTTTTCTAAAACACCAGTGCCTATTTCTACAGAAGGGACGCTTGTAAGCGTCTATCTTCTACAAATAAACACCAGTGCTTAAAGAACCATCGATTTATTTCTTTAAGTATCTCCTCTAAGCGTCTTGCATTGTACAAGGTCTAAGGCTCCGAACATGTATACTAGCTGAGCTTAATAATGCATATTCAAACCCTAAAGTTGTGCACTGTTTTTACAATATATGCCGGTAAATATTTGATCAAAATTCTAACTCTCACGTCATCAACTTGTTATATAATCCGAGTGAATCGTACAGACTTTAAAATGACACAACGTGACTACATGTCTACATGCCAGTAGTAGCAGGGAGATAGAAGGCTGCGTAAGGATAAACGGTCTTCAGCTCAGCAGTCTCGTGCACCTTGGTCACCTCCATGGATTTAACACATAGCATGAATATGCCGATCATGGTCCAGGGCATCGCCCTCCTCTGCGACCCCGATGATCTTCACCCGTGGCATAGAAGTAAAACGAGGATCTGTTTTGGGGGACGGCGCCGTAAGCAGACCAGGGAGAATCTCTCTCAGGTCAACTGTCTTGCGCAGCATCCAAGTCTCAGCGTCCAGCTCCAGCGCTCACAGCTTCAGCTCGCACCCCATAACTCCGGCTAGGCCGAGCACGCCGCCATCAACCTTGAGGAGACGCACGTTACCGCGTGTTGGTCGCTGCAACGTGGCCAGGCTCCGTTCGTCCGTGTCAAAGGCAAGGATGCCACGGTCGGTGAGCGGCTGGTACAAGATGTTGCCGACAATGATGCAAGGCTCCGAACGGACTTGCCATGCCAGCGGCAGCTCCGCCGGCGTGCTCCACTGGTTGCTGAGCGAGGAGAAGACACTGGCGATCATGCAGTTCGTCTGCGAGTTCTTGAACACGAAGGCCACGCGGAAGGGACTGGCATGGCACCCCATGCCTTGGCCTTTGCCCTCTTCGACTGTGGCGCAGTCGCAGAGCAGCGCGGCACCGACCTGATTGTTGTCGTCGGGCGCCTCCTCCATGCCAAGTGCTTTCGCTCGAACGAGATGGCGCTCGCCGGTCATAGGGTGCCAGACTAGGAACCGATGATCCCACCCGTCGCTAAGGAGGACGCGGCCGTGGCGGCAGTCCACGATCTGCCAGTCAGTCCTCCGATCACCGAATCCAAGGGCGAAGCTTGCTGGGTTGCCGGCGTGCACGAACCTGTGCGGGAGTTCGTCTGAGTTGTGGAAGAAGCCTAGCGTGGCCGGAGGCCCGCGGTGCTTGCGGTGTAGCTCGCGGAGGAAATCAGGGTCGTTCACGACGCCGCGCCATGTCTTGCACACGACGGAGGCACGCGCCAGCACTTGCGGAAGCGGCGGGAGGCGGTTGAGGATCTCCAGGTGGAGCTCGTCCGGCAGGCTGCCCATGGCGCCGTCTGCGTAGTGCACTTCTCACGCAATTGGATCTGATCGCACGCGCATCAGATCCGTGACGACGTCTTCCGTTTGCGCCCTGCCGTGTTGCCTTCGAAGATGATTTTTCGTTTTATATATAAGGAGGAAACTGTAGTACCGCATCTACTATATCTCTAAATAGAAGCTCCCCACTACATGATTTTCCTGCCCTTACAATCAGCCACGTCATCTCAAATTCATTCAACCGTTTGATTGACCACGTGTGGCCAGATTTGCATTCAACCTCCAGACCTCCAGTACTCCATCGGACGGGGCTTGCCTGCTCCCGTTCGGTACTCCCATCCGTGCTCCCCGCACACCATTTTCTATCCAACGGTTGCCACATATCCTCCTCCTGACGTTCCTTTTTTCAGCTAAAGAAAAAGAAAATAGATCTCGTATTTCCGTGTCCACTGTATCTCCTCTTTCCCCGCACGTATCTGCTTCTCTTCCTCACTCCCTTCAACATCAGAGACGACACGGGATCGAGTCCGGAGGGCGGAGGCAGAGATGTACGAGCAACCCCGTCTTCTCAATCGATCTCCTCCCGTGCGGCCGTGTTGTCCGCTTCTCTTCTATTCCTGTGGCCGCCCCGTCTCTTTTTCCTTTCGTCGCCTGAGTCGTGGCCCAGACCGGGAGGTTGCCTAGCAAGTGGGACGTCGGCGTTGAGAAACTTCAGTCCGCTGGTTCGTCAGCACCGGCGCGGTGGCGCAACCCACGTCCAGACGCCGGGCCTCTCCCGCCGCAAGACCACCTCCGCCGAGAGGAAGCCGTCGGACTCGTCCGTGCCGTTGTGCGCGTGCCTACAAGGCGCCACGCTGCTACTCTACCTCGGCCTCGACCTCCCCGAGGCGTCGCCATTGTATGATGCCATTTAATTGCTCTCCAGACAAGTTGAAAAATCAAGATGGCCCTCAAGTTATCTCAGTTGCAATCTCATCCAATATTGTGATTTGTAGTAGTACATAGAGTGTTAAACAACCTATATGAAGTATGAACCAAGCTGCGGTTAGGCTTACTTTGCATCAGGAAAAATTACTGAACCAAACCCCTTACTAAAATCATTCGGAATTGTATCCTCATGCCGATGGGCGATGGGAAGCCTGACAACCTGTAGGTAGGGAAAAGGTAGACTTGCATATCTCAACGGTGCAATAATCAGTGTAGATGGGTGGATTAAGGACTCGCAAGTTGTCCTCAGATGTCAGATGAAAGCTTTTATAAGTACAGATATCGCTAATACCGTTCCTTTTCTAATGGCAGCGAGGTCTTGCAAGCGACGTATAACTGCAAAGCGTGCTGTAAATGGAACCTGGATTAAGCTTTTGGATATTGATGCTATCTCACAACTAGGCGATGAGCGGCATATCTCAAATCGTACTCTCAGAGCCCCAACAACTGCGTCGACCTGAATCACGCCGCGCTCCTCCATGTTGGCGTGCAGCGACAGCGATGCGCCGAAGCTGGCATGGCATCTAACTCCAGCATGGGCGAAGGTCGGCGCCGGGTCGACCTTCCGTTCGCCGTGGTCGTCCTCGTCCACCTCTTCCGCCAGCCGGTCACCACCGCCCAGCCTGACGACGTCCATGCGGCTATGCTCGATGCCGCGACCTCGTGGTACAGACAGGTGGCTGTGGCAGCCTAGTTCACTGCCGTAGTGTCGTCTCTGATGTGGAAGGAGTTAATGCAGGGAAGTACCACACTTGGGGAAGCTGTAACGAGTCAGTACCACTATTCAGATTTTTTGCAAGTCAGTACCATGTTTGAGGCTAGTCGTTGCAATACGGGCTAAGCCGCGTATAACTCTGTATTGACGCTGTATCCGACAACCCGACCCCACCAGTCAGTTGACCAGCCGCCGAACCGGCTCGGGCGGTCTACCTGGTCAAACCCAACTCCCTCGAACCCAACTCACTCACTCCCCACGAACCCTAGCCCTCGCCCCGCTCGAGCTCTCACCCGCCGATTCGCCGCCGACCGCCGCGCATTCCCCCGCCGCCACCGCGCCATGGTCCACGAGGATGAGAGCAGCGACGACTACTCCAGCCTGCAGTATATGAACTCCTCCTCCGACGACAGCATGTTGTACCGGGTTAGTGGTTTAGCTAGGGTTAGGGTTAGTGTTCCTGCTTTGGGGATTTGATCTTTGATTTGGGGGGTTTTGGTTCATTTTGCTACTACAGATCCCTGCCAGCATTGAAGACCAAGACTACATGGGCATTGAGACTGAAACCATTATTCCCTGCCAGCACCATGGGCTGCCATGTGAGAGGCGTGTAGCCTTTGAGGGATTTGACACGGGCAGGAGGTTCTTAGCCTGTCCTCTGACAGTAAGATTCTGCACTTTCTATGTTCTGTTTATTAAAATGAGTTGGTAGTAGCCCCATAGTATTTTTAATTAGTAGTAGTTTGGTCCAAGTTAGATTATCTTCTTGTGATTGCCATTCTTTATCCAATTACTAGTACTGATGCACTGATGCTGGTCATTGGAGTAGGCATATGTTAATTTAATATGTGGCCAAGAGCTTAGTTTCGAGTGCACAGCATTGTTTAAGCTTTATGAGTGCTTTATAGTTGATGTACTTTTTGTTATGATTAAATAATGTGGCTATGTGATTTGGTTGCCGTGCACATGCTGTGTTGTTCTTCAGTTAGTTAGTTCTGTTGTTCTTTACTTAAGATCATATTCTTTAATTGTAATATTTAGTGTAGTTGTGATGTTCTTTACAATCAAATCTTTTAACAAATATAGCTGCTGAATATACTGCAGGAAGGTCAGAACTGTGGCTCTGTTGAATGGGTTGACCCAGAGTGGCCTCCTACAATGCAGAATGCATTGTTGAAGCTATGGGAAATGTATCAAGATAGTAGGAGTGATAGGAGGAAGGATAACCTAGAGAGTTCACTCACTATTCACAATTTGACAGAAGAAAAAAATAAACTGGAGGCCAACTATGACAAATTAGTTGAAGATATTCATCAACTTTTGAATGCCCAAGAGGATAGGGTGCTGGATTTCAGATATTTGCAGTCTAAGATGGAGAGTGCAGAGTAGAGGAAAGCTGAGGTGACCAACTCAGTTGTCTCAGATATGAAGACTGAGATGGAGAAGAAAGATGCAGAGATATTCAAGCTGCAAGGGAAGTATGAAGTCCTGATGAACCTGACAAAAGCCCATGGCACTGTCATCAGGAACATGAAGTTCAACCATTTGAAAGAGAAGGAAGTGCATAGTGCAGCCATGAGGAACTTGCAGTTCCAGGTTGAAGAACTAACTAAGTCTATGGAGAAGCTCAAGCAAGAGAATCTGAAGCTAATGCAGGTTGATGAAGTCACTAAGTCTCAGGAAGAGCTCACCCAAGAGAATCTGAAGCTGAAGGATCACATTGGTGATCTGAAAAAGGGACATGACAAGCTCACTAAAGACAGGGCTCAACTCAAGCTTCAGATTGCTGATATGTCGAAGGCAGAGGAGAAGAACAAGCAGAAGATGAAGGGGATCCAGGCCATCTTGGATGAATGAACAAGATGAAGAGGCTGCTTAGCTGAACTTTTGTGAAGTAGTATCAATGGATCTATTCTGTATGTGTGTATGGTTCTATAAGAATCTATTAAGTATGTTGAACTCCAGTATGTTGAACTCCAGTTTGAATTATGGGTCTGTTAGAAGTTATGAACTATGTTGAACTCCAGTATGTTGCTGTAAGAATCAATTATGGTTATGTTCTGTGTGGATCTATTAGTTGGAATTATCTTGCTTTCATATATGCTTCATAGAATGGTGAAGTTAAGAAGTTTTGTCATCTTTGTTTCATGGATGTAGATAGATAGATAGATAGGTAAATAGATAGATAGAATGGAAAAGCTATATTGGGTTCCGTCGATGTTGACAACCCATACAGTCTAAATTTTGGCTATGTTGGGTTCCGTCGACGTCGACAACCCCTAAAGACTAAAACTTTGGCTATGTTGGGTTCTGTCGACGTCAACAACCCCTAAAGACTAAAACTTTGGCTATGTTGGGTTCTGTCGACGTCGACAACCCCTAAAGACTAAAACTTTGGCTATGTTGGGTTCCGTCGACGTCGACAACCCCTAAAGACTACACTTTGGCTATATTGGGTTCCGTCGATGTTGACAACCCCTAAAGACTAAAACTTTGGCTATTTTGGGTTCCGTCGACGTCGACAACCCCTAAAGACTAAAACTTTGGCTATGTTGGGTTCCGTCGACGTCGACAACCCCTAAAGACTAAAACTTTGGCTATGTTGGGTTCCGTCGACGTCGACAACCCCTAAAGACTAAAACTTTGGCTATTTTGGGTTCCGTCGACGTCGACCACCCCTAAAGACTAAAACTTTGGCTATATGGGTTCCGTCGATGTTGACAACCCCTAAAGTCTAAAAGTTTGGCTATTTTGGGTCTTGTCGACGTCGACAACCCCTAAAGACTAAATTTTGGCTATGTTGGGTTTCGTCGATGTCGACAACCCCTAAAGACTACACTTTGGCTATTTCGTTACCGGCAAGTCTCTTTACTCGTTCCGTAACACATCATCCCGTGATCAACTCCTTGATCGCATTGTGCACATTATGATGATGTCCTACCGAGTGGGCCCAGAGATACCTCTCCATTTACACGGAGTGACAAATCCCAGTCTCGATTCGTGCCAACCCAACAGACACTTTCGGAGATACCTGTAGTGTACCTTTATAGCCGCCCAGCTACGTTGTGACGTTTGGCACACCCAAAGCACTCCTACGGTATCCGGGAGTTGCACAATCTCATGGTCTAAGGAAATGATACTTAACATTAGAAAAGCTTTAGCATACGAACTACATGATCTTGTGCTAGGCTTAGGATTGGGCCTTGTCCATCACATCATTCTCCTAATGATGTGATCCCGTTATCAACGACATCCAATGTCCATGGTCAGGAAACCGTAACCATCTATTGATCAACGAGCTAGTCAACTAGAGGCTTACTAGGGACATGGTGTTGTCTATGTATCCACACATGTATTTGAGTTTCCTATCAATACAATTCTAGCATGGATAATAAACGATTATCATGAACAAGGAAATATAATAATAACTAATTTGTTATTGCCTCTAGGGCATATTTCCAACATACATGGCATAAAAATAACAACAGGGAAATGACTTAGTGAAATTCTAAGTTTCTGAAATCAGCAATATTACGACAGCTACTTTGTATGCATGTGCTAGTCACCAAATTGATCAAAAAAATACATGGCATACACCCTTGTAAAGATGGCATGGCATAGCCCAAAACACATGTAGAGCTCATGCCCATATACAGAACACAATAAATGTAGCAAAAATGACAAATGCTCATACTCTGCTAAGAAAAAGGAACTAACATTTTATAGCACTCTTGCATCAACTATTTGGGCATCAAGATGGACTCAAACAAGCATATCACAATGGGAAAAAATGAAGAGCACATCCAGATGAACATTTCGATATATCATGCATGCAAGATGGAGCTACGGATGAGAAGTTATGATGCGATGAACATGGCCTAAAAAACACAGATCTAGGGACTTAGAGAAAAATCAACCTCCGGGAAACTGGATGACGTTGTGCGGGATGGACGGATCCGGGCGCGAGATGAGGCGTGTTTGGTTGGTGGAGCGGGTGGATCTCGTCCACCCGACGGGATCTGGCGCGGGACGGGCTCCAGCGAGGTCGGCACGGACTCCGATGACGAGGGGCGGCGGCGGAGGCGGCGTCCGACGACGCGGGGGGCGGCGCAACTGGCGCGGACGGCGGCGCGACACTGCAGGGCGGCGGCGCGGGGCGGAGCAAGATTGGGCGGCGGCGGCCGAACGACGAGGCGGGGAAAGCCGACGGCGAGGCGCGGCATGGAGTCGGGCGGTGGAGAGCGGGCCCGGCGGGCCCCGGTTCTGCCCCAGGCGGGCCGGATCTGGGCCCCGGGTGGCCGACGCAGTGGGAGGCGGCTGGAGAGGCGCGGGGCGCCACCTGGCGGCAGATGAGTGGGTGCGGGAAGTGGCGTGACCCCATTGGTCGGGGCGACGTGTCCGGCGGACATGTTCGGCGTGGATGGACATGTCATGCGGCGTGAGGAGGAAGAAGACTAGGGTTGGACGCGAATTTGGACGAAGAATGCCTTTTTATAGGTAGGAGGAGGTAGGAGTGTCCAAATGTAGTGCGGTTTTCGACACGCGATCGTGATCGAACGACCGAGAGTATGGAGGGGGTTTGGATGGGCTATGGTCCACTTTGGAGGGGTGTTGGGCTGCAACACAAACGAGGCCTTTACGGTTCCTCGATTAACCGTTGGAGTATCTCCAAATGGCACAAAACTTGACAGGCGGTCTACCGGTGGTGCACCAAGGCCGCTTGGCAAATCTCGGTCCATTCCGAGAAAGTTTAACACCCGCTCACGAAAAGAAACAAAAGGGGGCGCCGGAGGACATAGGAGTGTCGGATTGCAAAATGGACAATGGGAAAAAAGCTCGGATGCATGAGACGAACACGTATGCAAATGCGATGCACATGATGACATGATATGATATGCATGACAATAACAAAATGCAAAACGAAGACAAAACACAACCACGAAGGGAATCTCCTATCGCAACTCCGGAAAAAGCAAGAGTCGGAGTACAAATATGGAAAGTTGTATCGGGGGCGTTACAAGATTCTTTCAGTGCAAGATAATAAATGTACCGACGAACAAGATTATTTATACACATCCTTTAACTAGTTCTGTCGATAATGTTGTTGATAGTTTAAAAATCATGTATTTACTTATATGACTATCCTTATTATGACTCCGTATTTGTGTTGGTTTTAATAGCTGCAGACCTGTTATTTCTTTTTCTTTTCTTTTCATGACATCATGTAGTATGTATGTACTAAGGTTCAGAAAATAGCTCTTCATGCACTCAGACATGCCACTGATTACATCAGTATGATGAGTAGGCGAGAGGTTCAGAAGCAGGAGAATCAAAGTGGATGAAAGTAGAGGGAGGAACTGTTATGTATTACCTCCGTTCCAAGTTAGGTGTGTTAGATTTGGGTAGAGGGAGTAGTTGGGCATTGCCGGGCCGTGTGGTAGTTTATTTTGTCGGTGAGTGTGCATGATACATTGTTAATGTCATGTCTCATTGTTCCATCTAAGGTAGTGCTGTCGATGGATGCCAGCATCTCTTTGTTGTACGCACTTGAAATCCATTTGCACATGGAGGAAGGGGGAAAATTAAATCAGTAGCTTTTGGAGGATGAATTAGCATGCACTCTCTACATTGTTATTTGCAGCAGTGCTTTCTAGTACTTGCATGTCATCCAAAAATAGCTGCTCCCTAAATATCACTAAATCTGATCTTTTTAGAGAGAGATTGCAGTATGAATAACACTAAATATCACTAATTACCATTGAATTCGTATTCAAAAGAAGTTTTTAATTATATAATCTTTGTGACACGAACCGGGACTAAATGTGCCAGTGGGCCCCCAGCCTGACACAAGCCAGCCACAATAGTTGGAACCATCTGAAAATTTATTTTGGAAAAATCAATGCAAGTTTTATTAGATTTGGATATATTTCAATTTCAATAATAGTACACATAGCTTTGTGGCTCAAATTTTAGCGTGAACACCAGTCATGCCTAATGATGTGATCCTTAAATCCATTTTATTTGACCCAGGTTAAAGTCATATCTACGCGTTTTTATATAATTTCCAACAACAGGCATAAAGTTGAAGCAAAAGCAAAATAATGTCGAGCTGGGTTTTCATCATCTACATGAAGTATGAGAGAACTGCTGCCTACCACTCCATTACATGAATGAGCTTGTTAAATATGGGCTTCTCAGTATTTTATAAGAATAGGTTTAAACCAATAAAAAATAAACGAACAAAATAATTTAGCTCATCCTTGAAATTTCCCAACTTCTTGTCCATATTTTCTCCATGGTTGCAAAGAAACTCACAAGCCCAGCACAATGCTCCCACCATAGCTCACATGGCCGGATCGCCACCACCACTCTGCGCCGCTGCGAGGCACGGCCGCCGGAGGACAGCACCGCCCCACAGCTCGCACCGCCCACACCTTGGACAACCCTAAATAGTGGCCTTCACCGACGGCCACGCCGCACCAAGGCACACCACCACACCAGACCCCGCCAGTGCCCGCAGCCCCCGGAGGCGGCCGACCCGCGCCGCCACAGCCCATGTCGCCCGCGGAGCGGCGGCCGGAGGAGACGCCCCACCCTAGATCGGATCTGGCCGGCCCTCACCACCACCCCGAGCACACCTCGCCGCCACAGCACACCACCAGCCGTCCCACACCACAAGCACAACCTACCACGCCACCAAGTAAACCCAGCCACCGACGAGCTGCTCGGATGCTGCGCCGTCCGGTCTAGCAACACGCCTCCATGCAGGGATCCCGGCCCGCGCCGAACTCCACAGCGCCAGGGAGATATAAGGCCCTGCCACCGCCGGCACCTGCCTGGCTTAGCCTGGCGGCGCAGAGGGGATGGAGGGGAGAAGGAGGCGTAGAGGCCGCCACGGGCGGGTGCGTCCACCTCAGTCGCTCGCATGAGCGACACGAGGGGAAGGGGGTGTTTCTTCTGTCGAATCTCTCATATATTCATGTGTACAGTGTAGGTTTTGCTATTCCTCTGGCAACCGGGAAATTTTATGTGTTAGTTGATTCATGTGTACGTGTTGCGTCGAGCCGAAGACGGGCACGTCGCGCCGGCAAGGTACCACCTAGAGTACGTGAAGCCGGCGATGAGCCCACAATGTGGCTGTGACATCGCCAGACAAAGGTTAGTAAAAAGCTTCACTATCCAGGTGCTATAGGGGGGCTACGCGCGGCAGTGCTTGCTAGGCTTGGGTGGCGGCAGATGGAGGTTCTGCCGGCATCGAAGGGAGGTTTGGGGCGGGGGGGGGGGGGGGGGGTGGTGATCCGACAACCCAACAATGACTCAAATAATTCTCACAAGCATGTCTTCACTATTAGCATGATAGTAAAACTCTCAGGCTCCTAAGGCCTTGTACAATGCTAGGTGCTTAGAAAAATAAACCTAGTTTTTCTAAAACACCAGTGCCTATTTCTACAGAAGGGACGCTTGTAAGCGTCTATCTTCTACAAATAAACACCAGTGCTTAAAGAACCATCGATTTATTTCTTTAAGTATCTCCTCTAAGCGTCTTGCATTGTACAAGGTCTAAGGCTCCGAACATGTATACTAGCTGAGCTTAATAATGCATATTCAAACCCTAAAGTTGTGCACTGTTTTTACAATATATGCCGGTAAATATTTGATCAAAATTCTAACTCTCACGTCATCAACTTGTTATATAATCCGAGTGAATCGTACAGACTTTAAAATGACACAACGTGACTACATGTCTACATGCCAGTAGTAGCAGGGAGATAGAAGGCTGCGTAAGGATAAACGGTCTTCAGCTCAGCAGTCTCGTGCACCTTGGTCACCTCCATGGATTTAACACATAGCATGAATATGCCGATCATGGTCCAGGGCATCGCCCTCCTCTGCGACCCCGATGATCTTCACCCGTGGCATAGAAGTAAAACGAGGATCTGTTTTGGGGGACGGCGCCGTAAGCAGACCAGGGAGAATCTCTCTCAGGTCAACTGTCTTGCGCAGCATCCAAGTCTCAGCGTCCAGCTCCAGCGCTCACAGCTTCAGCTCGCACCCCATAACTCCGGCTAGGCCGAGCACGCCGCCATCAACCTTGAGGAGACGCACGTTACCGCGTGTTGGTCGCTGCAACGTGGCCAGGCTCCGTTCGTCCGTGTCAAAGGCAAGGATGCCACGGTCGGTGAGCGGCTGGTACAAGATGTTGCCGACAATGATGCAAGGCTCCGAACGGACTTGCCATGCCAGCGGCAGCTCCGCCGGCGTGCTCCACTGGTTGCTGAGCGAGGAGAAGACACTGGCGATCATGCAGTTCGTCTGCGAGTTCTTGAACACGAAGGCCACGCGGAAGGGACTGGCATGGCACCCCATGCCTTGGCCTTTGCCCTCTTCGACTGTGGCGCAGTCGCAGAGCAGCGCGGCACCGACCTGATTGTTGTCGTCGGGCGCCTCCTCCATGCCAAGTGCTTTCGCTCGAACGAGATGGCGCTCGCCGGTCATAGGGTGCCAGACTAGGAACCGATGATCCCACCCGTCGCTAAGGAGGACGCGGCCGTGGCGGCAGTCCACGATCTGCCAGTCAGTCCTCCGATCACCGAATCCAAGGGCGAAGCTTGCTGGGTTGCCGGCGTGCACGAACCTGTGCGGGAGTTCGTCTGAGTTGTGGAAGAAGCCTAGCGTGGCCGGAGGCCCGCGGTGCTTGCGGTGTAGCTCGCGGAGGAAATCAGGGTCGTTCACGACGCCGCGCCATGTCTTGCACACGACGGAGGCACGCGCCAGCACTTGCGGAAGCGGCGGGAGGCGGTTGAGGATCTCCAGGTGGAGCTCGTCCGGCAGGCTGCCCATGGCGCCGTCTGCGTAGTGCACTTCTCACGCAATTGGATCTGATCGCACGCGCATCAGATCCGTGACGACGTCTTCCGTTTGCGCCCTGCCGTGTTGCCTTCGAAGATGATTTTTCGTTTTATATATAAGGAGGAAACTGTAGTACCGCATCTACTATATCTCTAAATAGAAGCTCCCCACTACATGATTTTCCTGCCCTTACAATCAGCCACGTCATCTCAAATTCATTCAACCGTTTGATTGACCACGTGTGGCCAGATTTGCATTCAACCTCCAGACCTCCAGTACTCCATCGGACGGGGCTTGCCTGCTCCCGTTCGGTACTCCCATCCGTGCTCCCCGCACACCATTTTCTATCCAACGGTTGCCACATATCCTCCTCCTGACGTTCCTTTTTTCAGCTAAAGAAAAAGAAAATAGATCTCGTATTTCCGTGTCCACTGTATCTCCTCTTTCCCCGCACGTATCTGCTTCTCTTCCTCACTCCCTTCAACATCAGAGACGACACGGGATCGAGTCCGGAGGGCGGAGGCAGAGATGTACGAGCAACCCCGTCTTCTCAATCGATCTCCTCCCGTGCGGCCGTGTTGTCCGCTTCTCTTCTATTCCTGTGGCCGCCCCGTCTCTTTTTCCTTTCGTCGCCTGAGTCGTGGCCCAGACCGGGAGGTTGCCTAGCAAGTGGGACGTCGGCGTTGAGAAACTTCAGTCCGCTGGTTCGTCAGCACCGGCGCGGTGGCGCAACCCACGTCCAGACGCCGGGCCTCTCCCGCCGCAAGACCACCTCCGCCGAGAGGAAGCCGTCGGACTCGTCCGTGCCGTTGTGCGCGTGCCTACAAGGCGCCACGCTGCTACTCTACCTCGGCCTCGACCTCCCCGAGGCGTCGCCATTGTATGATGCCATTTAATTGCTCTCCAGACAAGTTGAAAAATCAAGATGGCCCTCAAGTTATCTCAGTTGCAATCTCATCCAATATTGTGATTTGTAGTAGTACATAGAGTGTTAAACAACCTATATGAAGTATGAACCAAGCTGCGGTTAGGCTTACTTTGCATCAGGAAAAATTACTGAACCAAACCCCTTACTAAAATCATTCGGAATTGTATCCTCATGCCGATGGGCGATGGGAAGCCTGACAACCTGTAGGTAGGGAAAAGGTAGACTTGCATATCTCAACGGTGCAATAATCAGTGTAGATGGGTGGATTAAGGACTCGCAAGTTGTCCTCAGATGTCAGATGAAAGCTTTTATAAGTACAGATATCGCTAATACCGTTCCTTTTCTAATGGCAGCGAGGTCTTGCAAGCGACGTATAACTGCAAAGCGTGCTGTAAATGGAACCTGGATTAAGCTTTTGGATATTGATGCTATCTCACAACTAGGCGATGAGCGGCATATCTCAAATCGTACTCTCAGAGCCCCAACAACTGCGTCGACCTGAATCACGCCGCGCTCCTCCATGTTGGCGTGCAGCGACAGCGATGCGCCGAAGCTGGCATGGCATCTAACTCCAGCATGGGCGAAGGTCGGCGCCGGGTCGACCTTCCGTTCGCCGTGGTCGTCCTCGTCCACCTCTTCCGCCAGCCGGTCACCACCGCCCAGCCTGACGACGTCCATGCGGCTATGCTCGATGCCGCGACCTCGTGGTACAGACAGGTGGCTGTGGCAGCCTAGTTCACTGCCGTAGTGTCGTCTCTGATGTGGAAGGAGTTAATGCAGGGAAGTACCACACTTGGGGAAGCTGTAACGAGTCAGTACCACTATTCAGATTTTTTGCAAGTCAGTACCATGTTTGAGGCTAGTCGTTGCAATACGGGCTAAGCCGCGTATAACTCTGTATTGACGCTGTATCCGACAACCCGACCCCACCAGTCAGTTGACCAGCCGCCGAACCGGCTCGGGCGGTCTACCTGGTCAAACCCAACTCCCTCGAACCCAACTCACTCACTCCCCACGAACCCTAGCCCTCGCCCCGCTCGAGCTCTCACCCGCCGATTCGCCGCCGACCGCCGCGCATTCCCCCGCCGCCACCGCGCCATGGTCCACGAGGATGAGAGCAGCGACGACTACTCCAGCCTGCAGTATATGAACTCCTCCTCCGACGACAGCATGTTGTACCGGGTTAGTGGTTTAGCTAGGGTTAGGGTTAGTGTTCCTGCTTTGGGGATTTGATCTTTGATTTGGGGGGTTTTGGTTCATTTTGCTACTACAGATCCCTGCCAGCATTGAAGACCAAGACTACATGGGCATTGAGACTGAAACCATTATTCCCTGCCAGCACCATGGGCTGCCATGTGAGAGGCGTGTAGCCTTTGAGGGATTTGACACGGGCAGGAGGTTCTTAGCCTGTCCTCTGACAGTAAGATTCTGCACTTTCTATGTTCTGTTTATTAAAATGAGTTGGTAGTAGCCCCATAGTATTTTTAATTAGTAGTAGTTTGGTCCAAGTTAGATTATCTTCTTGTGATTGCCATTCTTTATCCAATTACTAGTACTGATGCACTGATGCTGGTCATTGGAGTAGGCATATGTTAATTTAATATGTGGCCAAGAGCTTAGTTTCGAGTGCACAGCATTGTTTAAGCTTTATGAGTGCTTTATAGTTGATGTACTTTTTGTTATGATTAAATAATGTGGCTATGTGATTTGGTTGCCGTGCACATGCTGTGTTGTTCTTCAGTTAGTTAGTTCTGTTGTTCTTTACTTAAGATCATATTCTTTAATTGTAATATTTAGTGTAGTTGTGATGTTCTTTACAATCAAATCTTTTAACAAATATAGCTGCTGAATATACTGCAGGAAGGTCAGAACTGTGGCTCTGTTGAATGGGTTGACCCAGAGTGGCCTCCTACAATGCAGAATGCATTGTTGAAGCTATGGGAAATGTATCAAGATAGTAGGAGTGATAGGAGGAAGGATAACCTAGAGAGTTCACTCACTATTCACAATTTGACAGAAGAAAAAAATAAACTGGAGGCCAACTATGACAAATTAGTTGAAGATATTCATCAACTTTTGAATGCCCAAGAGGATAGGGTGCTGGATTTCAGATATTTGCAGTCTAAGATGGAGAGTGCAGAGTAGAGGAAAGCTGAGGTGACCAACTCAGTTGTCTCAGATATGAAGACTGAGATGGAGAAGAAAGATGCAGAGATATTCAAGCTGCAAGGGAAGTATGAAGTCCTGATGAACCTGACAAAAGCCCATGGCACTGTCATCAGGAACATGAAGTTCAACCATTTGAAAGAGAAGGAAGTGCATAGTGCAGCCATGAGGAACTTGCAGTTCCAGGTTGAAGAACTAACTAAGTCTATGGAGAAGCTCAAGCAAGAGAATCTGAAGCTAATGCAGGTTGATGAAGTCACTAAGTCTCAGGAAGAGCTCACCCAAGAGAATCTGAAGCTGAAGGATCACATTGGTGATCTGAAAAAGGGACATGACAAGCTCACTAAAGACAGGGCTCAACTCAAGCTTCAGATTGCTGATATGTCGAAGGCAGAGGAGAAGAACAAGCAGAAGATGAAGGGGATCCAGGCCATCTTGGATGAATGAACAAGATGAAGAGGCTGCTTAGCTGAACTTTTGTGAAGTAGTATCAATGGATCTATTCTGTATGTGTGTATGGTTCTATAAGAATCTATTAAGTATGTTGAACTCCAGTATGTTGAACTCCAGTTTGAATTATGGGTCTGTTAGAAGTTATGAACTATGTTGAACTCCAGTATGTTGCTGTAAGAATCAATTATGGTTATGTTCTGTGTGGATCTATTAGTTGGAATTATCTTGCTTTCATATATGCTTCATAGAATGGTGAAGTTAAGAAGTTTTGTCATCTTTGTTTCATGGATGTAGATAGATAGATAGATAGGTAAATAGATAGATAGAATGGAAAAGCTATATTGGGTTCCGTCGATGTTGACAACCCATACAGTCTAAATTTTGGCTATGTTGGGTTCCGTCGACGTCGACAACCCCTAAAGACTAAAACTTTGGCTATGTTGGGTTCCGTCGACGTCAACAACCCCTAAAGACTAAAACTTTGGCTATGTTGGGTTCTGTCGACGTCGACAACCCCTAAAGACTAAAACTTTGGCTATGTTGGGTTCCGTCGACGTCGACAACCCCTAAAGACTACACTTTGGCTATATTGGGTTCCGTCGATGTTGACAACCCCTAAAGACTAAAACTTTGGCTATTTTGGGTTCCGTCGACGTCGACAACCCCTAAAGACTAAAACTTTGGCTATGTTGGGTTCCGTCGACGTCGACAACCCCTAAAGACTAAAACTTTGGCTATGTTGGGTTCCGTCGACGTCGACAACCCCTAAAGACTAAAACTTTGGCTATTTTGGGTTCCGTCGACGTCGACCACCCCTAAAGACTAAAACTTTGGCTATATGGGTTCCGTCGATGTTGACAACCCCTAAAGTCTAAAAGTTTGGCTATTTTGGGTCTTGTCGAGGTCGACAACCCCTAAAGACTAAATTTTGGCTATGTTGGGTTTCGTCGATGTCGACAACCCCTAAAGACTACACTTTGGCTATTTTGGGTTCCGTCGATGTCGACAACCCCTAAAGACTAAAATTTTGGCTATGTTGGGTTCCGTCAACGTCGACAACCCCTAAAGACTAAAATTTTGGCTATGTTGGGTTCCGTCGACGTCAACAACCCCTAAACACTAAATTTTGGCTATGTTGGGTTCCGTCGACGTCGACAACCCCTAAAGACTAAAACTTTGGCTATTTTAGGTTCCGTCGACGTCGACAACCCCTAAAGACTAAAACTTTGGCTATATTGGGGCATAACTGACATAGTTTAGATTCATGAATAATAACAGATAGAGTACTCTAACAGATTGCATACATAACTTGCTCCTCATCTCTTGGGGCATCACTGATATAGTTTAGAAACATGACTCATACATAATAGAAAGAGTACTCCTCCAGAAAGCATGTCAACCCAAAATGATAACTGTTTTGAAACATAAATAACTTGCCCCCTCATATCTTGGTCATAACTGACATAGTTTAGAAACATGAGACATGACAGTTAGGTATTTCCACTTGCAGTAAAAAAGGCCATCCATCCAGTATGACTTGTAGGGCCAGCAGAAGTGGAAGCACCAGAAGTGGAAGCCCCAGCAGCAGAACTCCCAGCAGCAGCCCTTGGTGCAGAGAATGGCCTTGAATGCCTTGCAGCACCATGCCTTGCATAAGGATGTGCTCTTCCTGGTGTAGCCTGTGCTCTTGCTGGTGCTCTTGCTGGTGCAGCCTGTGCAGCCTGTGCTCTTGCTGGTGCTCTTGCTGGTGCAGCCTGTGCTCTTGCTGGTGCTCTTGCTGGTGCTGCCAGTGCTTCATCAACATTCCTTGATCTTCTAGATGCCTTGCAAAAATGAAGGAAACATGAAGAGAAGGAAACATACAATAAATACAAAACATATATATTACTAGTTAACAAGGTGCTTACCACATGCTTATTTTTTTCTCAAAGCCAACTCTGGGTTCAATTGTTTGCTGCAGCTGGTATATCTATGGCCTTGGAGCCCATAGTTGCTGCATGTTATAGTGGCCATTCTTGAACTCTCTTTTGGCTTTGGAACCTCAAATCTGCCCTTTATCCTCTTCTCTCTCCTTCTTCCCTTCTTCACATGAAATTTAGGTGGCTCTATGTCTGGTCCTGTTGTCTTTGTCCAATCATGTTTACCAGGAACAGGATATATCATTGGTTCATATGCTGCTAGGTAAAATGGTTTTTTTGAAGAATTTGCACACATAGTTCTCTGGAAACCTTTTTGCCTTGTTAATTGCTGATATTGCATGGTTGCATGGTGTGCCACTCAGGTCCCACTTTCTGCAACCACATGTATGAAGTTCCAAGTTGACATCATGTGTTTGCTGCCCACTGGTTACTTGCCATAGATTAACACCAGCTTGAATGGGTTTACAGAATCTGGCCCTTTCCTTTTCCACCTCTAACTTCTCAGCATAATGGGGTGTGATCTCCCACAGAGCTGCCTTTCCACTCTCTCTATTCCTATGCCACCTCACCACCTGCTTATTCTTAATACCATCAATCATAGTCCTAATGAGTTTTTTCCTAAAATCAAGGATGTACTTGTTGAACACCTCAGATAGGTTGTTAACAACCAAGTCTGTCTTACAGTTTGTATCAAAAGCATGCCTAGCCCAGAATCTTGCAGGTATTCCACTCAGCCACTTCCAAGCTTCCTCACTCTCATTTTTTAGATCATTCATTGCAATGTCAAACTTGTGTTGGTTATAAGCATAACTAGCATTATCCATGCATTTCTTAAGATCTTCTCCCCTAAACCCAGCATTCTGGAAGTTTGCATACAAGTGCCTAAGGCAAAATCTTTGGTGGCAGTTTGGAAATACTTGATTAATTGCATTTAGTAGGCCCTGTTGACATAGCATATCATACTAAGCTACTGACATCATAGTATAAGGACGAAATTTGCATAAAGATAAACAAGGGGATGCATTCATACCTTCTGTCTATCAGACATGATAGTATAAGTTCCAAATTGTCCAACTTTTCCTCCTAGACATATCTTAAGTTGGTGCAGAAACCAACACCAATTTGCTGTATCCTCTTGTCCAACAATACCAAATGCCAGTGGGAAAATGTTGTTGTTGCCATCTCTACCAGTGGTAGCAAGTATTTGAGCTCCAGTGGTGAGCTTAATAAAGCAGCCATCAACACCTATATTGCATTTGTAAGATCAAATTCAGCAACTATGTGAGACTATCAAACTATTCTATATATGTCATCTACAAGAATGGATACACAATTCTATATATGTCATATAAAAGCAACGAGCAAGTTCATTCACTATATAACACTACTAAACATACTTAAGCTGTAGATGTCACTAACCTACTAAATAAAGCACTAAAATAAAGCATATAAAACATGTCACTAACCTATGAATAGTCTGCATCCACTAAGAAAGCCCTTCCTTACTCCATTGATGCAGAAGAACATAGCATGAAACCTTGGTCCTGGATGTGGTATTTTTGTAGTAGGTTTTGGAGTTACAGTTGTAACTATAACTCTACTCCCAGGGTTTGTATCCATGATTGTTTGAGCATAGTCCCTCAGCCTGGGATACTGTTTCTTGTGCTCTCCTAAAACAGCCTCTACAGTAAGGTTTTTGGCCCTATAGGCCATGTGCTTGGGCACATCAACACCATACTTCTCATTGCAGTTGTCAATCAGAGTCAAAATACTTGTGTTTGGATCAGACCTGAACAGTGACTCATATGTCTGTGCAAGCCACTTTGCACTAACCCTTGATGTCTCTATACTGCTAGGGCAAGTGTGCTGCAGCCTCATTTTTTTATTGAAAATGTCTTCTCCCCTTTGATAACTGCTGCAACTATGAAGAACTGACAATGCTCTTGTTTGCAGCAAACAATTATCCTTTTGTCTGAGTTTCTATGATACCTGAAATTTCTGGCCTGTGTAATGTGCAAGCTCAATAGAGCATCTCTGAATTGTTGCTGATTTTTGAAACACATGTGCATACATAACTGTTGATGTGGTTGCTCCAGTTTTTCATTATACCATATCCTTGCTGGCCTTTTCAATGCCCTACTCTTCCTTCCTTTTGGTAGGACAAATGCTAGTGGCTCAAATTGATCATCTTCACTATCCAATAGCAACCCAGTATCTTCTTCATCTGATGATGGTCTGAAATCTGGTTTCAATTCCTCTAACACATTAGAATGTGTCCTACTGGTGGGCCCTCTCCTAACTGGCAGCTTTTGCCTCTTTTTACCAGCTGCTTTCATGGGTGGTTCCTTCTCCTTCTCAGAATCTTCCTCCTCATCCTCCTCAATCTCAAACAACTCCTCAACCTCAGTGTCACCCTCATAGTGTAGTTGTTCCTTATCTGAATGTTCATCTGTTTCTTCATCTGAATCTTCATCCTCTTCTAGTTCTTCATCTGCTAGCCTCTTTCCTCTATTATCTCTGTTTCTTCAGCAATCCTGTACTTCTTCATGCAGAAAGGGTTGTTGTCACCGTCATATGCCCCTTGAGAGTCATCACTACTCTTATATCCCTCCTCTTCCTCTTCTTCCATCACAGATTTGAGCTTTCTTAAGCTGACATTTCTGCTCTCTTGTGTGCACATACCAGTAGGTTGTACTAGTGCACTACTGTTGCTTCTTTGACTCTCATAAACAACATCATTATCATTAACAACAAGCACAGGAGGATCTCTCAGATCATACACAACAGGTTCTTGATATAAAACCGTGGCTAATTTTTCCTCACTAACATGAGATGCAGTACTGACAAATGATGTGGCCCTGACTAACAAGTTCAGAACTAAACTGTCCTCATTCTGCTTCTTAATTTCCTGCAACTTGATGTTTGTGTCTATCAAATCTAGGCGATGCTCTCTCTGCACTCCTATGCCTGTATTACCCATGTGGTACAATTCATCACTGAAGTTAAATCCTTGTGTTCGCAGCAGTGCATACAAATTCAAATATGTGACATCTGAGTTGCATATCTTCCTATCCAAATTATGCTGAGCATCGAAATGAATCCTAACATCCCAAACAGCATCATCCAAACTGCAATGGACAACAAAATTGCACATTTTTAGTTCAGTAAACCTAACCCTAGCCCGAATCATGGCACAGAGAGTAGAGAGGGAGAGGAGAGAGCACTTACAGCAGGCCACCCAATCCATGGCTCCAGTGATGGCTCGTGGTAGGGTTGGCCACCCAGATCTCAGCCAGCCGCAGCCGCTGCTCCATGGACATTGGCGCCTCCATGCCCTTGTCGTCGTCGCTGTAGTAACCTGACGAACTGGACTCCCCACCCTCGACTTCGATTCCTCTGTGCGCATCGCTCCCTAGTCCGGGGAGGTCTCCGTACCCGCCCACAACGCCACCGCTGCTCCGGCCATCGCCACCGCCGCCACCGCCGCCCAGACTAGCCATCGCGAGGAGAGGGAGAGGGAGAGGGAGAGGAGAGAACTGCTAGGGTTCGACCGAGCCAAGACCGACCAAGCCGGGTCCGACCGAGCCAGCCGAGCGACGCACCGGTTCAGCGGCTGGTCAACTGACTGGTGGGGTCGGGTTGTCAGATACAGCGTCAATACAGAGTTATACGCGGCTTAGCCCGTATTGCAACGACTAGCCTCAACCGTGGTACTGACTTACAAAAAATCTGAATAGTGGTACTGACTCGTTACAACTGCCCCAAGTGTGGTACTTCCCTGCAATTAACTCATGTGGAAGGGAATGAGGAAGAGAAGCAGATACGTGCTGGGAAAGAGGATATACGTTGGACACAGAAATACGAGATCTATTTTCATTTTCTTTCGCTGAAGAAAGGAACGTCAGGAGGAGGATATGTGGTAACCGTTGGATAGAAAATGGTGTGCGGGGAGCACGGATAGGAGCACCGAACGGGAGCAGGCAAGCCCCGTCCGTCCCATCCCCTTGGTCCGCGGATCCGGCTTGCCTGCTCCCTTCCCATGCTCACATCCGTGCTCCCACTTCATCCTACGGCTGTCATTTTCTCTTTTTTTTTCTAATCTAATCATCTCCCCCCCTGATTTTCAGGGAGTGGGGTCGGGTCTTATTTTCTTCCAATCAAATCAAGCCACGTAAGCGGGAGCACGGATGGAAGCACGGGAAGGGAGCAGGCAAGTCTTCCGCTCCACCATCCTCCGCCTTCCTCGCTCCTCACCTCCCAAAACAATAACGCTACCAACACAGCCGCCAGATCGTGTAGTGCCTTCCCGTTCCCCTTCCACTTCTCCTACTCCTACTTTAATTCCCACCCACTGGCCTCCCTGTTCCTGTTCTTGATTCGCCTAATAAATCTGCCAGAGGTGTGAGATGCGTGCCCCTCCCGTGCTCGGCAGTCCATGCCAAATCGGCAGCCGCTCCGCCGATTCGAGATGCAGACCAGAAGGATAGGGCATCTAGCAGCTGTGAGGGAGAGAGAGGGCAAAGGTGCGTCACTGCGGCTGTGTCGACTATGAGGGAGAGGAAGGCAAGGGAGCATGGCGGCGGCTGTGTCGATTGGAGAGACATGGGAGTGTGTTGCGGCCATCTCCGTGTCAAAGATGATGGACACATAATGCTGAGTGATAAAATTCTTCTGGTATTTATCTCTAATTCCTTCCAACTGTTTCAACCACCAGTTCGTGTCCTACGAACAATTGCCGCCTCATACTCCCGGTATCCCTATTTGGTCCTTCAGGTCACTCCCGTGCTGCATACCGTCTCCCTCCGCGCATCTTCCAACCACGTGTGTACCTACAGACCTGGTCAACGTAATCACCCTCCTTCTCTCAACCTAGCCATGCGTGCTGATCGGATCATGCCAAGGAGACTCAAGTCCCTAGCAATTTTTGTTTTATTGGTACGTATACGTTCTATTTGAGTAATCTTATCTCTGGATGACAGGGGACGCTATGAGCAAAGTAGCATAAAGCCTTATTATAGGCTTTATCATTCCAAGTGCTATCCATGTGATTCGCCATCCTTTGATGAAAACAGAAATAAAATTATTATGTTCCACCTGATGCTCTGTGCAATTCAGTGAGCTTAGATGACAGTGCAGTTGATAATAAGTAGTAATTGATCCAATTGTCAATTGCTACTCTATGAAATTAGTTATGTTTCGGTGCCAATGTAATACTGAACATAATCTGCTATGTAATTTGATACATTTGAAGGATATGAAGACTCATCAACTCTTTGTCCTCTCTTTTCTTTTCTTGCGTCCAGACCTGCTGATGGGTTTGTGTTGTAATGTTGATATGGCCATGTGAGTCACGGTCTCATGGGGGAGATGCTGGAGCTCAGTCACAGAGAGATCTGCATCGAGGTAGACATATACAGTATGTGTATATCAAGTGGATTTTCCGTAGAGGAGCATGCCCAGGTAGCACGTATGCTAGGAAGTATCATTTGTAATGGACGCTAACAAGTATTACCTTACTAGAGAAGCGCCAACTTGAATTGTTACTTTTGAGATACCATGCTACAAGCTATAAATTTCCGCAGCAACGCGCGGGGTATCATCTAGTGTTATATTGTTTGACACGATCTCTTGTCCTATAAATTCCATCCTAAGTTGACCACGTTACAAGTTTTCTCAAAATTATAGCAATTTTGCTAAAACACATCCAGATGTGACATAAGTATTACACATATAAGTCTTATGTCATTTTTTTTAAAACCCTACCCATATATTAATTAATTTAGAATGTTCATACAATCATTCATTACAGCATCTGCCACACAGGCCGGAGCACTATTAATAAGAACACCGTCGGACTTATTATTAAATCTAAACTTAGCTAACTCGTGCGCCACCATATTAGCTTCCCTGCTAATCTTGGAAATCTTTACATTCGCCAGCATCTTTGAAATACTTAATGCTTACTTCTTGAGGTCAACCATGAGAGATCTGTCAAAACTGTTTTTTCCTAGAACACCAACCACAAAAGAACAATCAATTTCTAATATAATGGGTTTGTGAAGGGTGATACCGCTATATAATCTGGATATTGCCGCTGTAAGTTCCGCTTCTTCAATGCAATAGCAGGCTCCAATGTAATCCCAAGAGGAAGTTACTACTTCTCCAACATGGTTTCTAACAACCACCCCCACACTCGCAGCGTTGATTGCCTCCACATAGCTTGCATCGACGTTAATCTTGAAAAGCTCCTCGTTGGGAGGTTGCCAACTAGCCAGCTTCCTCTCCACAATATTAGTAATCCGAAGGCCCTCCTCCAATTCCTTACCTTTTTTACTTGTCCCTCCCCGCGCTTTTGTGTGACAAGACAAAAAGGAAGCCCAATAATTTTGTACAAAATTCACAGAGGCTGAGATGGATTCTTTACCTTTAGGAAAAATCAAATCATTCCTCAAATGCCAAACTCTTCACAACATGAATATAGTTTGCTCACGCGTTGCCGGATTTAATTGATCCAGTAAAATAAGAAACCAATTTGGCCCTATATTTTTAAAAAGCACTTCGTCCGGCAAATTCTACACCTTTCTCAGAGCCAAACGAAGAGCACACGCCTTTGGGCAACTCACCAACGCATGAAAAGTGCATTCATCTTCAACGCCACAAATTGTACACGTTCTCAGAATAGCTTGATGATGTTTAATCCCGTTAACTTGAACCGCCAAACTATTAGAAGCCACCCGCCAAGCAAATATTCTAATCTTCTGAGGGATATTACCTTTCCAAATAATATTCCAGATCTTCCTTTCTCCATTAACTGCTACACAAGAATTCCCTAGATTAACCTTCGAGTCCATTAGATTTTGTGCAAGTCTGTACACACTCTTCACCGAAAACATGCCACTTTTCTCATGATGCCTTGCAATAAGATCTCCCTCACCCAAGTTCATAGTTCGCAACTTCAAAATTTCCTCTGCATCATGAGGGTAAAATATGTGCCTGATCAGATGCTCATCCCAGCTCTAGTATCTGTCCTGATTAACTCGGACACCCATTTGATCCTTGTTCTGTTTTTTTGGCAGTAATCTTCAGGCCAGACTCCCTAGGAATCCAATTATCTCTCCATATGCTTATACTGGCCCCATCAACAACTCTCCAGATTACACCCTTTTTCAATAAATCGAGACCATGCATAATACCTTGCCACGTCAGCGATGTCGATTGGGGGAAGACAGTATCAATAATATCCATGCGGATAATATTTTGCCTTCATCACCTTAGCACACAATGAGTCCGGAAAACCCAATAAACGCCACACTTGTTTGGCTAGAAGTGCTTGATTAAATAGCCTAAGATCCCGAAAGCCCATACCACCTTCACCTTTTGGTCTTGTCAACTTGTCCCAAGCCAACCAATGAGTTCTCCTTCTATTCTCCTCATCACCCCACAAAAAATTCCGGATAATTTGAGATAACTCACTATAGAGGGAGACAGGAAATTTAAAAATACCCACGGCATAGACCGGAATGGCCTGCATAACAGATTTCATATGGATTTCCTTGACCCCGCTGGAAGCATATTTATCAACCTAGTTTGCTCCCCTCTTAATAACTTTATCTTTTGAAGACTGAAATTTGCCCGCCTTCATATGCCCTTCTGGCACTGGTAAACCCAGATATTTATCGTCAAAACCTTCACTCGTGATCTGGAGGATAACCGACATGGACACCTGATCTTCTAGGGAGAATTTTTTCCCAAATAAAATGGAACATTTTTCTAGGCTTAACAATTGTCCTGTACCCTCCTCATAGGCTCTCAAAATACCTTTGACGGTCAAAACTTGCTCCACAGAGCCCTTAAAAAACGGAAGGCCTTCGTCAGCAAATAAAAGATGAGAGATACCTGGGGCATATCTATTCAACCGAAACTCTTGAATAACCCCTCTTGTCGAAGTATCATTAAAAAGCAAAGAAAGCGCTTCAGCCACAAAGAGAAATAAGTACGGTGATAAAGGATCTCCTTGCCTAAGCCCACGTGAAGGATGAAAAGACTCCAACAACTGCCTATTTAATTGCATAGAGAATTTTACTGATGTAACACACTTAATCCACTTTATCCAAGTTGGCGCAAAACCATATGCTCCAAACATACTTTCCAGAAACTTCCAGTCCACACGGTCATAAGCTTTAGCAAGATCCAACTTATATGCACATTATTCGCCACAACTATCCTTCAATGTATTTAGCGAATGCATACATTCAAAAGCTGTGAGAGCATTATCTGGAATTAATCTTCCAGGAATAAAGGCACTTTGGGTAGGAGAAATCATACCATCCAAGATGGGTCTCATTCTGTTTACGAGACATTTGGAAATAATTTTATATATGACGTTGCATAGGCTAATCGGCCGAAAATCCTTCATGGACTAGAGATTCTTCACTTTAGGTATAAGAACAATGGTAGTATCATTAATCCCTTCGGGCATACTTCCTGAAAGGAAAAATTGCTGGATGACACGAACAATATCTTCTTTTAACAATCCCAAGTTCCTCTAGAAGAATCTGGCTAGGAACCCATCAGGTCCTGGCGCCTTCAAAGGTCCAATTTGGAAAAGTGCGTCACTAATTTCTTGCTCAGAAAATTGTTTGCATAGCTCATCATTCATTTCACCATTCACCAACGGTTTCACAAGTGGTATAATACAAGACAGATCAACCATATGATCACAAGAGTAAAGGTTCTTGAAAAACGAGTTAGCAATATCTTTGATTTCATCCATATCATGAGACAGAGATCCATCGCTTCTTCTAATAGCAGAAATATTATTCTTCTTCGCTTGCCAAGTGGCTTTCCTATGAAATTTTTTGTATTCCTATCCCCCCATCTCATTTTGTCCAAACAAGATCTCTGCTTCCACATAATTTCATCTTTAATTAGGAGCTCATCCATCTCTGAAAGAATTTTCTTCCTTTCCTCTATAGCCTTATGATCATTTCTTTTAAAAAGCAGATTTAACCTTTTACGAGCATTTTCAAGCTTTTTAGGCAGATAGCCTATGTGAACCTTACTCCAACCATGAAGAGAATTCATCAACTTGTCCAGATTATTTGCCACGTCTCCCAGATCATTGACGTGCATACTGTTGTTCCAACATGATTCAATCTGCACTTTCAACTCCGATTCCTCCCTCTCCCAATACGCTTCATATTTCAACTGTTTAATAAACGAACCTGAGCGAGAGGCCCCAACAATTCAAGACAAATAGGGCAATGATCAGATATGGAGCTGATGATATGAGAAACCTTGCAGTCAGGAAAGATAGAAGACCATAAAGGACAGGCGGCCGCACAATCAAGCCGAACTTTCACATTTTTATTACCTTCCTGTTTATTGTTGTAAGTCCAAGGAACACCATTGAACCCCAAATCAAATAAATCGCAATCGGATAGAACTTGGCGAAAATTAGCCATAAGTTTGTGAGCTCGCTGGTCTGAGAAAAATGCTCATTTTGCCACATTGCCTCATTAAAATCACCAACCATAAACCACGGTCCAGCCCCAAGTGGTTTTATTCGTCTTAACAAATCCCATATCACATACCTTTGGCTCTCCTTTGGTTCCCCATAGACGAATGTGCTTCTCCATTTACTTCCAGCATCATTGCATACATACATGTCGATGAAGTGTTCAACATATTTGTTCAACTCCAATGTGTACAGATCATCCCAAAATACCGCTAATCCACCACCTTTGCCTGGCACAGAAACAGTGAAAACATTTTTCATACCCAAACGATAACGCAAACTCTCCACATACTCTTATTCTGCCTTGTTTCGGAAAGAAAGATAACATTGGGTCGGTGTGTCATTGTGAGACACACAAGCTCTTGCACTGTCTGAGGACGACCCAACCCTCGACAGTTCCAACTAGTCATTTTCATGGATCCTGACATGCGTCATCCGTCATGCCCGTCAGTTAACCGGCAGCCCTAGGGCCGGTAGCTTCCTTGGCTGTGTTCTCAACATCTCTCTCCTCCCGTACAGATTCTCTCCCTTTTCCCTCAACCACCTCCTCACCCCCATCTACTTCCTCTGTTACATGCACAGTAGACCCATCTAAGCCTACTACAGTTTCAACTCTCTCAACACACACTCTTTTACATGAAACATTCATATCCATATCACCCCTACCCTCTAAGCTATCCGTACTAGTGGTGTTAATTGTGAGAATAAGGTCTTGATCATCTTGACAAAGCCTCTTGCTTCCCGCCGTACTTTCAAGCATGGCAGCGAAGGCCGCCTTGCGACTAGAGAGCTCGCTGCCGCTGTTCGGTGGGGTGGGCACACCAAAAATTGCATGTTTAACACACGCAGACTGTAACATAGCCTTGTCATCCCGTTGTTGTCGATGAAGCCTCTTCCACCTCTAAACTCTAGTAGCAGTCAGAGTACGCGGTTGTACTCCAACAACAGCAACACCCTCCCGTGCGTCCTGGACATGATCACCCTCAGCATCTCCCAATGGCTGCTTAGGATGTAAAGCATCAGGTAGCCCCTTCAAATCTTTTGGCATATTGGCATGAGCTGCAACACACGCCGGGCCACTAGGGGCCAACGTATGTGAATTAACTGCCGCTTCCATATCCATCGTGTGCACAACAACAACATTTTTAGGTAACCCAGGAGCGACCAGGTTGATGAAGATGTCACCCCCAAGTTTAGTACTAGAATTCTGATGGGTTGGTTACACCTCAGGGTGGACACGGTCCGGGCCGGTCCGGTCCCGGTCCGAGCCGTCGTTTGGACCGGCCGCCAGCGGTCCGGGCCGGACCGGACCGAGCTGCATCACGGTCCTGATTTTGAGGACCGGACCGGCGACGACGAAGCCCGGGCCGGACCGAGCGGACCGACCAACGGCCACCGGCGGCGGCCTGCTCGGGTGCGGCGGCGATGTGTGCGACGTGCATGGTTGCTCCAAGGTGTGCGAGCGCCGGCGGCAAGGTGTGCGCTGTGCAGCGCGGCTGTTATTCATGAACTGCTAGCTTTAGCCATTGTCGACCTGCACGCACGGGACGTGCCGATGTAAACGGCATGCACGCATCACGCATGGGGGGTGCCCGATCTAATTAAACGGCATGCCCGCACAGGACGCGCAACTGGGGTGCGGTTTTTCAGTTTTCTTTCTCTTTATTCCTTGGATAATAGCCGTGCCTGATCTAAACGCGCGCCATCCTCGCATAGGATGTTCCCTATTACGGAGTACATGCAAGTAGTGTAGCGCGTGCATGAGCCCACAATTTTGTCTCTGCGGGCCTTCCTTGATTAGTGGATTAATTTGGACGTGGAGCTAGTCGTGGGATAATGCCATGATTATCGGATCGAACGCCGCCTCTTTCGTTCTTTCTTGTTTTCTGTTCGACAGAATGAAAGGAAAGGAAAACTGGATGAAGGAGGGGCGCGGCAGTGCCGGAGGGGAACTCACCGGCGCCACAGCAGGGCGTCGCCGGCGGCTGGGCGGAAGAAGCGCGTCGCCTTCGGTCTGACCGAGCCGGACCGAGCCAAGGCAGGACCGGACCGAGCAATTTTCGGTCTCCTTCTCACGGACCGGACCGGTCAGTTTTTTTGACGGTCCGGGCTATTTCGGTCCGGTTCACTTCGGTCCACGAGCGGGCCCAAAAGACCGCTCGCCCCGTCCACCCTGAGTTACACCACAAGAAACCTAACCATTTGAGCTATGACCAGTTCGTGCTCCCACCCATAGACATGAAGTATGAGATAACTGCTGCCTACCACTGCACTATATAAACGAGCTTGTCAAATGTGGGATTCCTCAGTATTTTATAAGAACAATTTTAAATAAGGTATTTCTTTGAACAAAACAAAAGTATTTTTCTCACCCCCAAAATAATTGAAAATCCGCAAAATTTTGACGATTTTTTTCCTTGGTTGCAAAGCAGCTCACAGGCCCAGCACAAGGCTCCCAATAAGATGGTGAAACGCCATGCATAGTCCACCTAGGCCGAAGGACATTGAGGCATGCTATCTATTTAAAAATAAAAGATTGAGAGGAATCGTATGGTTTATAGATCATAGAATCTAGGGTAACTATACCCCCTGTACAGACACTAAACGTGTCACTTACAAGGCTTTGCGACTTTTCAAGACAGGTGCAACGGCGCTTCTCCACATAATTTCTTCTTTAATTAGGAGCTCGTCCATCTCTGGAAGAATTTTCTTCCTTTCCTCTATAGCCTTATGATCATTTCTTTTAAAAAGCACATTTAACCTTTTACGAGCATTTTCAAGCTTTTTAGGCAGATAGCCTATGTGAACCTTACTCCAACCATGAAGAGAGTTCATCAACTTGTCCAGATTGTTTGCCACGTCTCCCAGATCATTGACGTGCATACTATTGTTCCAACATGATTCAATCTGCACTTTCAACTCCGCTTCCTCCCTCTCCCAGTACGCTTCATATTTCAACTGTTTAATAAACGAACCTGAGCGAGAGGCCCCAACAATTCAATAAGAATAGAGCAATGATCAGATATGGAGCTGGTGATATGAGAAACCTTCCAGCCAGGAAAGATAGAAGATCATAAAGGACAGGCGACCGCACGATCAAGCCGAACTTTCACATTTTTATTACCTTCTTGTTTATTGTTGTAAGTCCAAGGAACACCATTGAACCCCAAATCAAATAAATCACAATCAGATAGAACTTGGCGAAAATTAGCCATAAGTTTGTGAGCTCGCTTAGTCTGAGAAAAATGCTCATTTTGCCACATTGCCTCATTAAAATCACCAACCATAAACCACGGTCCAGCCCCAAGTGGTTTTATTCGTCTTAACAAATCCCACATCACATACCTGTGGCTCTCCTTTGGTTCCCCATAGACGAATGTGCTTCTCCATTTACTTCCAGCATCATTACAAACATACATGTCAATGAAGTGTTCACCATATTTGTTCAACTCCAATGTGTACAGATCATCCCAAAATACCGCTAGTCCACCACCTTTGCCTGGCACAGAAACAGTGAAAACATTTTTCATACCCAAACGATAGCGCAAACTCTCCACATATTCTTTATTCTGCCTTGTTTTGGAAAGAAAGATAACATTGGGTCGGTGTTGAAGGAAATATGCCCTAAAGGCAATAATAAAGTTATTATTTATTTCCTTATATCATGATAAATGTTTATTATTCGTGCTAGAATTGTATTAACCGGAAACATAATACATGTGTGAATTCATAGACAAACAGAGTGTCACTAGTCTGCCTCTACTTGACTAGCTCTTTGATCAAAGATGGTTATATTTTCTAACCATATACATGAGTTCTCATTTGATTAATGGGATCACATCATTAGGAGAATGATGTGATTGACTTGACCCATTTTGTTAGCTTAGCACTTGATCGTTTAGTATGTTGCTATTGCTTTCTTCATGACTTATACATGTTCCTATGACTATGAGATTATGCAACTCCCATTTACCGGAGGAACACTTTGTGTGCTACCAAATGTCACAACGTAACTGGGTGATTATAAAGGTGCTCTACAGGTGTCTCCGAAGTTACTTGTTGGGTTGGCGTATTTTGAGATAAGGATTTGTCACTCCGATTGCCGGAGAGGTATCTCTGGGCCCTCTCGGTAATGCACATCACTTAAGCCTTGCAAGCATTGCAACTAATGAGTTAGTTGCGGGATGATGTATTACGGAACAAGTAAAGAGACTTGTCGGTAACGAGATTGAACTAGGTATTGAGATACCGACGATCGAATCTCGGGCAAGTAACATACCGATGACAAAGGGAACAGCGTATGTTGTTATGAGGTCTGACCGATAAAGATCTTCGTAGAATACGTGGGAGCCAATATGAACATACAGGTTCCTCTATTGGTTATTGACCAGAGATGTGTCCCGGTCATGTCTACATAGTTCTTGAACCCGTAGGGTCCGCACGCTTAACGTTTCGATGACAGTTATATTATGAGTTTATATGTTTTGATGTACCGAAGGTTGTTCGGAGTCCCGGATGTGATCACGGACATGACGAGGAGTCTCGAAATGGTCGAGAAATGAAGATTGATATATTGGAAGCCTATGTTTGGATTTGGGAAGTGTTCCGGATGAAATCAGGATTTGACCGGAGTACCGGGAGGTTACCGGAACCCCCCGGGAACTTAATGGGCCTTAGTCGGCCTTGGTTGAAAGAGAGGAGAGGCGGCCCGGGCATGGGCCGCGCCCCCTCCCACCTAGTCCGAATAGGACAAGGAGAGGGGGCGGCGCCCCCCCTTCCTTCTTCTCCTCCACCTCTTTCCCCTCTCTCTCCTAGTCCAACAAGGAAAAGGGGGGGAGTCCTACTCCCGGTAGGAGTAAGACTCCTCCTGGCGCGCCCCTCTCTAGGCCGGCCTCACCCCCTTGCTCCTTTATATACGGGGGCAGGGGACAACCCATAGACAGAACAATTGATCGTTTGATCTTTTAGCCGTGTGCGGTGCCCCCCTCCACCATAGTCCACCTCGATAATATTGTAGCGGTGCTTAGGCGAAGCCCTGCGTCGGTAGAACATCATCATCTTCACCATGCCGTCGTGCTGACGAAACTCTCCCTCAACACTCGACTGGATCGGAGTTCGAGGGACGTCATCGGGCTGAACGTGTGCTGAACTCGGAGGTGTCGTACGTTCGGTACTTGATCGGTCGGATCATGAAGACGTACGACTACATCAACCACGTTATGCTAACACTTCCGCTTTCGGTCTATGATGGTACGTGGACAAAACTCTCCCCTCTCGTTGCTATGCATCACCAGAAAATTTTGAAATTACTACGTTCCCCAACAGTGGCATCCGAGCCAGGTTTTATGCGTTGATGTAATATGCACGAGTAGAACACAAGTGAGTTGTGGGTGATATAAGTCATACTGCTTACCAGCATGTCACACATTGGTTCGGCGGTATTGTTGGATGAAGCGGCCCTGACCGACATTATGCGTACGCTTACGCGAGACTGGTTCTACCGACATGCTATGCACACAGGTGACTAGCGGGTGTCAGTTTCTCCAACTTTAGTTGAACCGAGTGTGGCTACGCCCGGTCCTTAAGAAGGTTAAAACAACACTAACTTTACAAACTATCGTTCTGGTTTTGATGTGTATGTAAGAATGGTTCTTGCTCAGCCCGTAGCAACCACGTAAAACTTGCAACAACAAAGTAGAGGACGTCTAACTTGTTTTTGCAGGGCATGTTGTGATGTGATATGGTCAAGACGTGATGAGATATAAGTTGTTGTATAAGATGATCATGTTTTGTTGAAGTTATCGGCAACTCGCAGAAGCCTTATGGTTGTCTCTTTATTCCATAAGATGCAAGCGCCAAGTAATTGATTTACTTTATCGCTATGCGATAGCAATAGTTGCAAGAGCAATAGTTGGCGAGACGACCATGTGACGACACATTGATATAGATCAAGATGATGGAGATCATGGTGTCATGCCGGTAACGATGGAAATCATGACGATGCTTAGGAGATGGAGATCAAAGGCACAAAATGATGATGGCCATATCATGTCACATATTTTGATTGCGTGTGATGTTTATCTTTTATACATCTTATCTTGCTTAGTTCGATGGTAGCTTTATAAGATGATCTCTCACAAATTATCAAGGTACAAGTGTTCTCCCTGAGTATGCACCGTTGCGAAAGTTCTTCGTGCTGAGACACCACGTGATGATCGGGTGTGATAGGCTCTACGTTCAAATACAACGGGTGCAAAACAGTTGCACACGCGGAATACTCAGGTTAAACTTGACGAGCCTAGCATATAACAGATATGGCCTCGGAACATTGAGACCGAAAGGTCGAGCGTGAATCATATAGTAGATATGATCAACATAGTGATGTTCACCATTGAAACTACTCCATCTCACGTGATGATCGGACATGGTTTAGTTGATATGGATCACGTGATCACTTAGAGGATTAGAGGGATGTCTATCTAAGTGGGAGTTCTTAAGTAATATGATTAATTGAACTAAAATTTATCATGAACTTAGTCCTGGTAGTATTAGCATATCTATGTTGTAGATCAATAGCTCGTGTTTAGCTCCCATGTTTTATTTTTGACATGTTCCTAGAGAAAACTAAGTTGAAAGATGTTAGTAGCAATGATGCGGATTGGATTCATGATCTGAGGTTTATCATCATTGCTGCGCAGAAAAATTATGTCCTTGATGCACCGCTAGGTGACAAACCTATTGCAGGAGCAGATGCAGATGTTATGAATGTTTGGCTAGCTCAATATGATGACTACTTGATAGTTTAGTGCACCATGCTTAAACGGCTTAGACTCGGGACTTCAAAGACGTTTTGAACGTCATGGACCATATGAGATGTTCTAGGAGTTGAAGTTAATATTTCAAGCAAATACCTGAGTTGAGAGATATGAAGTCTCCAACAAGTTCTGTAGCTAAAAGATGGAGGAGAATAGCTCAAGCAGTGAGCATGTGCTCAGATTGTCTGGGTACTACAATCGCTTGAATCAAGTGGGAGTTAATCTTCCAGATAAAATAGTGATTGACAAAATTCTCTAGTCACCATCACCAAGTTAGTAGAACTTCGTGATGAACTATAATATGCAAGGGATAACGGAAACGATTCCCAAGCACTTCGTGATACTGAAATCGACGAAGGTAGAAATCAAGAAAAGCATCAAGTGTTGATGGTAAACAAAACCACTAGTTTCAAGTAAAGGGACAAAGGGAAGAAAGGGGAACTTCAATAAGAACGGCAAGAAAGTTGCTGCTCAAGTGAAAAAACCCAAGTCTAGACCTAAGCCTGAAACTGAGTGCTTCTACTGCAAAGGGACTGGTCACTGGAAGCGGAACTACCCCAAGTAATTGGCGGATAAGAAGGATGGCAAAGTGAACATAGGTATATTTGATATACATGTTATTGATGTGTACTTTACTAGTGTTTATAGCAACCCCTCAGTATTTGATACTAGTTCAGTTGCTAAGAATAGTAACTCGAAACGGGAGTTGCAGAATGAACAGAGACTAGTTAAGGGTGAAGTGACGATGTGTATTGGAAATGGTTCCAAGATTGATATGATCATCATCGCACACTCCCTATACTTTCGGGATTAGTGTTAAACCTAAAATAAATGTTATTTAGCATTTGCGTTGAGCATGAATATGAGTGGATCATGTTTATTGCAATACAGTTATTCATGTAAGTTAGATAATAATTGTTGTTCTGTTTACATGAATAAAACCTTCTATGGTCATACACCCAATGAAAATGGTTTGTTCGATCTCGATCGTGGTGCTACACATTTTCATAATATTGAAGCCAAAAGATGCAAAGTTAATAATGATAGCGCAACTTATTTATGGCACTGCCGTTTAGGTCATATTGGTGTAAAGCACATGAAGAAAATTCATGCTGATGGGCTTTTGGAATCACTTGATTATGAATCAGTTGATGCTTGCGAACCATGCCTCATAGGCAAGATGACTAAGACTCCATTCTCCGAAACAATGGAGCAAGCAACAAATTTGTTGGAAATCATACATACAGATGTGTGTGGCCAGATAAATATTAAGGCTCGCTGCGGGTATCATTATTTTCTGATCTTCATAGATGATTTCAGCAGATATGAGTATATCTACTTGATGAAACACAAGTCTGAAACATTTGAAAAGTTCAAAGAATTTCAGAGTGAAGTGGAGAATCATCGTAACAAAAATAAAAGTTTCTACGATATGATCACAGAAGTAAAATATTTGAGTTACGAGTTTGGTCTTCAATTAAAACAATGTGGAATAGTTTCACTACTCACGCCACCTGGAACACCACAGTGTAATGGTGTGTCCGAACATCGTAACCGTACTTTATTAGATATGGTGCGATCTATGATGTCTCTTACCAATTTACCACTATCGTTTTGGGGTTATGCATTAGAGATAGCTGCATTCACGTTAAATAGGGCACCATCTAAATCCATTGAGACGACACAGTATGAACTATGGTTTGGAAAGAAACCTAAGCTGTCATTTCTTAAAGTTTGGGGTTGCGATGCTTATGTGAAAAGGTTTCATCCTGATAAGCTCAAACCCAAATTGGAAAAGTGCGTCTTCATAGGATACCCAAAAGTTATTGTTGGGTACACATTCTATCACAGATTCGAAGGCAAGATATTCGTTGCTAAAAATGGATCCTTCCTAGAGAAGGAGTTTCTCTCGAAAGAAGTGACTGCGAGCAAAGTAGAACTTGGAAAGGAAATTGTACCTTCTCCCGAATTGGAAAGTAGTTCATCACTGAAATCAGTTCCAGTGATGCTTACGCCAATTAGTGAGGAAGTTAATGATGATGATCATGAAAGCTTCGGATCAAGTTACTACCGAACCTCGTAGGTCAACCAGAGTATGTTCCGCACCAGAGTGGTATGGTAATCCTATTTTGGAGTTCATGTTACTTGACCATGACAAACCTACGAATTATGAGGAAGCGATGATGAGCCCAGATTCCGCGAAATGGCTTGAGGCCATGAAATCTGAGATGGGATCATGTATGAGAACAAAGTGTGGACTTTGGTTGACTTGCCCGATGATTGGTGATACGTCTCCAACGTATCTATAATTTTTGATTGTTCCATGCTATTATATTATCAACCTTGGATGTTTTATATGCATTTATATGCTATTTTATATGATTTTTGGGACCAACCTATTAACCTAGAGTCCAGTGCCAGTTTCTGTTTTTTCCTTGTTTTAGAGTATCGCAGAAAAGGAAAATCAAACGGAGTCCAATTGACCTGAAACTTCACGGAATTTTTTTTTGGAAGGAAAGCAACCCGGGAGACTTGGAGTCCACGTAAGGGACGCAACGAGGAATCCACGAGGCAGGGGGGCGCGCCCACCCCCCTGGGCGCGCCCTCCACCCTCGTGGGACCCTCGTGGCTCCCCTGACGTACTTCTTTCTCCTATATATCTCCATATACCCTAAAAACATCAGAGAGCACAATAGATCGGGAGTTCCGCCGTCAGAAGCCTTTGTAGCCACCGAAAGCCAATCTAGACCCATTCTGGCACCCTGCCGGAGGGGGCAATCCCTCTCCGGTGGCCATCTTCATCATCCCGGTGCTCTCCATGACGAGGAGGGAGTAGTTCTCCCTCGGGGCTGAGGGTATGTACCAGTAGCTATGTGTTTGATCTCTCTCTCTCTCTCTCGTGTTCTTGAGGTGATACGATCTTGATGTATCGCGAGCGTTGCTATTATAGTTGGATCTTATGATGTTTTCTCCCCCTCTACTCTCTTGTAATGGATTGAGTTTCCCCTTTGAAGTTATCTTATCGGATTGAGTCTTTAAAGATTTGAGAACACTTGATGTATGTCTTGCCGTGCGTATCTATGGTGACAATGGTATATCGCGTGATTCACTTGATGTATGTTTTGGTGATCAACTTGCGGGTTCCGCCCATGAACCTATGCATAGGGGTTGGCACACGTTTTCGTCGTGATTCTCCGGTAGAAACTTTGGGGAACTCTTTGAGGTTCTATGTGTTGGTTGAATTGATGAATCTGAGATTGTGTGATGCATATCGTATAATCATACCCACGGATACTTGAGGTGACATTGGAGTATCTAGGTGACATTAGGGTTTTGGTTGATTTGTGTCTTAAGGTGTTATTATAGTACGAACTCTAGGGCTGTTTGTGACACTTATAGGAATAGCCCAACGGATTGATTGGAAAGAATAACTTTGAGGTGGTTTCGTACCCTACCATAATCTCTTCGTTCGTTCTCCGCTATTAGTGACTTTGGAGTGACTCTTTTTTGCATGTTGATGGATAGTTATGTGATCCAATTATGTTATTATTGTTGAGAGGACTTGCACTAGTGAAAGTATGAACCCTAGGCCTTGCTTCCTAGCATTGCAATACCGTTTACGCTCACATTTATCATTAGTTACCTTGCTGTTTTTATAATTTCAGATTACAAAAACTATTATCTACTATCCATATTGCACTTGTATCACCATCTCTTCGCCGAACTAGTGCACCTATACAATTTACCATTGTATTGGGTGTGTTGGGGACATAAGAGACTCTTTGTTATTTGGTTGCAGGGTTGCTTGAGAGAGATCATCTTCATCCTACGCCTCCTATAGATTGATAAACCTTAGGTCATCCACTTGAGGGAAATTTGCTACTGTCCTACAAACCTCTGCACTTGGAGGCCCAACAACGTCTACAAGAAGAAGGTTGTGTAGTAGACATCAAGCTCTTTTCTAGCGCCGTTGCCAGGGAGGTGAGTGCTTGAAGGTATATCTTTAGATCTTGCAATCGAGTCTTTTAGTTTCTTGTTTTATCACTAGTTTAGTTTATGAAAGAAAACTATAACAAAAAAATGGAATTGAGTTTGACTCATATGCTTCATCTTTTTAATATCTTTCTGCGTATGATGGAAAGGAAAATTGTGCTCAAGTGCTAAAAGAAGAATGCCTTAGAATGTTTGGCACTAAATATTTGAATGATGAGCATGCTTGCAATGTTGTTAGTATGAATTCCTTGAATATCCATGATGCTAATGATATGCAAAGCCACAAGCTTGGGGAAGCTATGTTTGATGAAGATGATATTTTTTGTCCCCGAAGTTTTGATGAGACAATTTATTATGATGAAAGCATGCCTCCTATTTATGATGATTATATTGATGAAAGTGGATTTGGGGAGGTCATGACTTTATTTTGTGATGAATCCACTATTTCGGAAGAGGTTCCAATTGATTATGAGAACAAAGTTGCTATCTATGATGATTATTGTGATGACTTGTATGCTATAAAGAATAATTATATCCATAAAACTTGTCATCATGATTTTAGTTTTCAATTGGATTATGCCTCACATGTTAATTATTTTGTTGAGTTTTCTCCCACTATTATTCATGAGAAGAGTTTTGCTTATGTGGAGAGTAGTAAATTTTCTATGCTTGTAGATCATGAAAAGAATGATTTAGGTGCTGGTTATATTGTTGAATTAATTCATGATGCTACTGAAAATTATTATGAGGGAGGAACATATGCTTGTAGGAGTTGCAATAATATCAAGTTTCCTCTCTATGTGCTTAAATTTTTGAGGTTATGCTTGTTTTACCTTCCTATGCAAGTTGATTCTTGTTCCCACAAGTTGTTTGCTCACATAACCCCTTTGCATATGAAGTGGGTTTGACTTAAATGTGCTAGTCACATTCATCATGATGCTCTCTTTATGTTTCAATTCTTATCCTTTATGTGAGCATCATTGAAATCATCATGCCTAGCTAGGGGCGTCAAACGATAGCGCTTGTTGGGAGGCAACCCAACTTTATTTTTGTTCCTTGCATTTTGCTCCTGTTTAGTAATAAATAATTCATATAGCCTCTGTTTAGATGTGGTTTTATTCTTTTAATTAGTGTTTGTGCCAAGTAGAACCTTTGGGAAGACTTGGGGAAAGTCTTTGCGATCATGCTGTAAAAAACAGAAACTTTAGCGCTCACGAGAATTGCTGCCATTTTTTTATTGGGGAGTGATATTTAGTTAATTCTTTTTGCAGATGATTAATATATAAATTACTCAGGTATAGAAATTTATTTTAGAATTTTTGGGGTTACATAAGTTCGCGTTAGTTACAGATTACTACAGACTGTTCTGTTTTTGACAGATTCTGTTCTTCGTGTGTTGTTTGCTTATTTTGATGAATCTATGGCTAGTAAAATAGTTTATAAACCATATGTAAGTTGGAATAAAGTAGGTTTAAGACCAATATAAATAAAGAATGAGTTCATTACAGTACCTTGAAGTGGTGTTTTGTTTTGTTTCGCTAACGGAGCTCACGAGTTTTCTGTTAAGTTTTGTGTTGTGAAGTTTTCAAGTTTTGGGTGAAGATTCGGTGGACTATGGAATAAGGAGTGGAAAGAACCTAAGCTTGGGGATTCCCAAGGCACCCCAAGGTAATATTCAAGTACAACCAAGAGCATAAGCTTGGGGATGCCCCGGAAGGCACCCCCTCTTTCGTCTTCGTTCATCGGTAACTTTACATGGAGCCATATTTTTATTCGCCACATGATATGTGTTTTGCTTGGAGCGTCATTTTTTATTTTATTTTGTTTTGCTTGCTGTTTGAATAAAGTATCAAGATCTGAAATTATTAAATGTTAGAGAGTCTTCACATAGATAAATAATTATTTAACTACTCATTGATCTTCACTTATAACTTTCGGAGTAGTTTGTTGTTGCTCTAGTGCTTCACTTATATCTTTTTAGAGCACGGTGGTGGTTTTATTTTATAGAAATTAATGAACTCTCATGCTTCACTTATATTATTTTGAGAGTCTATATAACAGCATGGTAGTTTGCTTTGGTTATGAAACTAGTCCTAATATGATGGGCATCCAAGAAGGTTATAATAAAAACTTTCATATAAAGTGCATTGAATACTATGAGAAGTTTGATACTTGATGATTGTTTTGAGATATAAAGATGGTGATATTAGAGTCATGCTAGTTGATTAGTTGTGAATTTGAGAGATACTTGTGTTAAAGTTTGTGATTCCCGTAGCATGCACGTATGGCGAACCGTTATGTGAAGAAGTTGGAGCATGATTTATTTATTGATTGTCTTCCTTATGAGTGGTTGTCGGGGACGAGCGATGGTCTTTTCCTACCAATCTATCCCCCTAGGAGCATGCACGCAGTACTTTGTTTCGATAACTAATAGATTTTTGCAATAAGTATATGAGTTCTTTATGACTAATGTTGAGTCCATGGATTATACGCACTCTCACCCTTCCACCATTGCTAGCCTCTCTAGTACCGTGCAACTTTCGCCGGTACCATAAACCCACCATATATCTTCCTCAAAACAGCCACCATACCTACTGTCAGTGTCAAAACCGGCGGATCTTTGGTAGGGGGTCCCGAACTGTGCGTCTAGGCTGGATGGTAACAGGAGGCAGGGGACACGATGTTTTACTCAGGTTCAGGCCCTCTTGATGGAGGTAAAACCCTACGTCCTGCTTGATTGATATTGATGATATGGGTAGTACAAGAGTAGATCTACCACGAGATCAGAGAGGCTAAACCCTAGAAGCTAGCCTATGGTATGATTGTTGTTCGTGCTACGGACTAAAACCCTCCGGTTTATATAGACACCGGAGAGGGCTAGGGTTACACAGAGTCGGTTACAATGGTAGGAGATCTACATATCCGTATCGCCAAGCTTGCCTTCCACGCCAAGGAAGGTCCCTTCCGGACACGGGACGAAGTCTTCGATCTTGTATCTTCATAGTCCAGGAGTCCGGCCGAAGGTATTGTCCGGCTATCCGGACACCCCCTAATCCAGGACTCCCTCAGTAGCCCCGGAACCAGGCTTCAATGATGATGAGTCCAGCGCCCAAATTGTCCTCGGCATTGCAAGGCGGGTTCTGCTCCAAATTCCGTGTACCTGTTGAATAGTGTTCGGTTTCTTGTAAATGTAGTGCTCCTTGGCTTCTACGCCCAATAATGGCCGTCTTCCACGTGTCAAATGAATACGAAAAGTCCGGGTGTTTTTTTATATTTACACCCCTAGCCGCGTGAATGAGCCGCCTATTTAAGGGGACGAGGATTTAGATCCAAACCACACCTTCTCCCCTCCGTGAGTATACATCAGAGCATATCCGACAGAGGTCCATTCCATCATGGCCGGCTGCCGCAGCTCCTCCTCTCACCCTTCCAGCCCTCAGCCTGGATATTGGAAGAGGTGCTCCATCCCGCACAGCGAGCTAGTGACGCTCCAGGCCAAGGGATTTCTCCCCCCGGCCTATATGGTCCTGGTTCGAGCCGGACTTGCCACCTATAATGGCGGAGAGCAAGCGGAAAGCGCCCCCAATCCCTCCAAAGGAGAGCGGGTATGCCTTGTCCCTTACTTAATAAGAGGGCTCGGATTTCCAATTCATCCGTTTCTTCGGGGGCTCCTGGAGTTCTATGGCCTCCAACTGCACAACCTCACGCCTGCCTCCATATTGCATATCATGGGCTTCATAGCCCTTTGCGAGCTGTTTTTGGGCTGCGAGGCTCAGTTCACGCTGTGGAAAAGGCTATTCTACCTTGTGCCCCATTCTAAGAAGGGGTCAATATATCAAGTGGGCGGAGCCGAAGTGTGGCGCATCGCCGGGACCGGATATCTATCCGGAACTCCAAAGAAGGCGTCTGAGGACTGGCCTTCGGAATGGTTTTATATAGAGGACGTCCCGCTGTCGGATCCTGTCCGGATCGGCCTCCCTGAGTCCGACAGTGCTCCCCTAAAGAAGCGCCTAAGCTGGCGTCCACGGAGCCCTCAGAGGGAAAGTGACAGGGACGTTCTTTACCTGATGGGCCGGATAAGATTGTTAGCTCATTCCGGACTGACCATGATCGGGGTCATGGATGCATGCATCATGCGAGGGGTGCAGCTGCTTTAGTATAGAGGCCGCCCCATGTGGGACTTCAACGGGGAGGACGACGCCACCTGCCACGGCCGTAAGGGGCTGGATTCGGCTGTCGCTCTAATAAAGACCTTGTCCGCTTTGTACAAGGGAGAAGAGGAGGAATTTCTCCGCGTCAACCCACAGGGTGGATTTTCTATGTACAATCCCCCAAGTTGGGTAAGTGGACACTTTTACTTGCCCATCCATTTTATATTCCCATTGTTAAATATTCAGTCGAACGACTTCAGCGCATGAACTACGCCAGGCTGTTAAAGAAATAAACAACCCTCCTCCACAACCCGAGGATCCGGGACGGTCCCTCGACCCGGCCTCTCAAGAGGATCTGGACTTATCTGTGGAGCTGATTGATAGGGTGTTTCATCAATTGAGCAAGGACGACACCTTGGTGGCCATTACGGCCGATTACCCAGGGCTACTCCCAGCCTCACTGGTAATTGAGACCGAAGTCCCAACACTTTGAAAAGGGATCTGTCCTTGCGTGTTTGCGATTGCCGTATGACAACCGTGTTTTGCAGGGGAGGTCCCTGAGACGGGAGGCCGAGCCTGCGGCGACTAGCCAACGAGGGGCGGCAAGGCCCCGCGGGCTGAAAAGAAGTTAGGTCCGGACTGAGACGCCGACGCAAAGGTATAGCGCGCCATCTTATTCCCAGGTGTTATTCCTTCGAGGCATATTAACGCTCGTGCTCTCTTCAGGACGAAGAGACCTCGCCGGACTATATCCGGAGAGGCTGCCAATCGCGCCTCCACCAGCCAGGCTCCAAAGCCTGGTTCGGAGGCTGAGGCGAACACGAGGCGCACAGCGGACGCTCCTCCAACAGAGGATGCGGACAGGTTGTCTGCCACCAATTCCGAGGTGGAGAGTGCCATGAACCACAGGCGTCGCCGGACAGTTCTTCGCGACGCTTGTTTCTCCCAAGAGGCATTGGATGCCTTCAATTCGGGAGATGCGTACCTCGGTGCCGCTCAAAATGGTCTAGCCAGAGCCACGGAGCAATATGTAAAAGACATATAGTTAAGAAAATTTTGGTAATTATATATATATACCAGTAGCCCCCGAGACTTGAAATAGTTAGAATAACTGATTTAAGGATCATCTGTTATGCAGGTTCTTACAGAAAAGAATACCCTGTTATCCCAGGAGCTGGAAGAGTGCAAAGCCCAACTTGAGGCCGCACTAGCCGCGGCAAGGGAGCCCAAGGAGACCCCCTCTGGTAATATACGCTTCGAAAGATAAGTATTTTGCAAAGTGCAGCGTGGGTGCAAATCTGACAAATGAAATTGCAGATGGCGCCGGATTAAATCCGGAAGAGCAACAGCTCCGATGCTAGCTGAAGGCTGGTGAGAGCGTGCTGACAAAGGTGAGGCGGGAGAAGAACGATCTCCAAGATGCCAACACCAAGCTGGGCGTTGAACTGAAGGATGTTCGTGCCCAGCTGTTGGACTCCGTGAAGGAGAATCGGCGGCTTCGACGCGGGATATATAGTAATTGCTTAAACGAACTTTGAAAAAAGAGTTCGGCGAGGAAGTCAACTAACAGAGGAATGTCTGTAGGTATGCTAACAGGTCGTCCTGCAGAGGAAATGCCCGGTTCTACGGGTGACCTTCTTCCCGAGCTCTCACAACTATACGAGCGAGTTCGGTAGATGATGCAAAGCGTCGCCCAGGCCTTGTGGCCATCCGTCTCCATGCCCGAAGGCCTTGGAGAGCTTGTAGAGAAGCTGAAGGGAGCGCAGTGGCGCTTCCGATTGTGGAAGATGTCGGCCTGCCGTCAAGGCGCCAGGGAGGCCTGGGCCATGGTGAAGACGCGGTACATGAAGGCTGACCCAAACCACATGGCTGAGGTCGGACCCGTGGGGCCCGATGTGAAGGAGATCCCTGTGAGCTTAGACAAGTGTAATTATAATTGACAAGTGTAATGCCTTCTAGACGGATTGTAGATCGTTTGTCGTGGCCGACCTTTTCACTTCAACCTCGGGACCTGACGGTCCGGAGTGTGTCCGAATATCCATGCGGTTATATAAGAACCGGGGTATGCATGGAGACCAGGCGTAGGGGTCATTAGTGCTTGAACAGACAAGTGCCCAACTAGTTATGTTATATTACATGGTTAGTAAGATACATCTTCCAGGGAGAATAGTTCCGTTAGGGGTTCCTTTCCCTGGGAGGCATGCCCCAAAGTGCATGTCCATTCTGCGAAAAGAGGCGCAGGAAAAACATTTGGGGGCGTATAGATAAAATAAAAAAGGATCATCTTTAGTTCACCGACCGAATATTCCCTTAAGAACGCTAGCTTTCGGCTTCACCCAGTCTAAGGTACACATACGGCTGACCCGGTAGTAACAATCACAGAGGTGCTCTCTTTACCACCTAGCCGAAAAATCGGGAACATAGGGGTAAGCATAGGAGCCAAGCAACCCATCTTGGCCAAAACTTAAGTCATATCGATGCATATCATGGCAAATAAAAGGTACATGTGAAAGTGTGACACATGTGTTGGGCATGAAGCCCGTATAAATAAGCTTCTGTTTAAAGAAGCCCCCAGGTTTAATGAGCGCGGATAGCGCGTCAGTTTATGATCCTTTAAAGGCTATAAGAGAGAGAGAGAGAGAGGAGAAGGAGAGAAATGTAAGACAGAAAGTATGTAAAAAATGGATAGAGAAAGGAGATGAACACAGAGTCCGGCGCTAGGCATAGAATCTTTGGAGACGGGCTGCATTCCATGGGTTCGGCTCGAGTCGGTTATCCGATGCATCTCGCGGGTGGTACGCTCCGCCAGTCAGGACTTGGTCAATTATGAAGGGACCTTCCCACTAGGGCTTGAGTTTGTCCTTTTTCTTGTCCGGCAGGCGTAGAACTAATTCGCCAACGTTGTAATTTTTGGCCCGTACTTCTCTGCTTTGGTATCTTCGAGCCTGCTGTTGATAGAATGCGGAACGGGCTTTTGCCACGTCTCGCTCTTCCTCCAAGGCGTCCAAACTATCCTGCCGATCGAGCTCGGTTTCTCTTTCTTCGTACATGTGCACTCAAGGTGAGTCATGAATTATGTCGCAGGGCAAAACTGCCTCTGCACCGTACACCATGAAGAATGATGTGTATCCGGTGGTGCGATTCGGCGTGGTCCGCAGGCCCCAGAGTACGGAGTCGAGCTCCTCTACCCAGTGCGTATTAGATTCCTTAAGGGACCGCACTAATCTGGGTTTGATGCCGCTCATGATAAGACCATTTGCACGTTCGACCTGGCCGTTAGTTTGTGGGTGATAGATGGAAGCATAATCGAGCTTGATGCCCATGTTTTTGCACCAGAATTTTACCTCATCGGCCGTAAAGTTCGTGCCGTTATCAGTGATGATGCTGTGGGGGACGCCGTAACGGTGTACAACCCCGGATATAAAGTCTATCACCGGTCTGGATTCGGCCGTCTTAACAGGCTTGGCTTCTATCCATTTGGTGAACTTATCCACCATGACCAGTAAGTATTTTTTCTTGTGGGTTCCGCCTTTAAGGGGTCCAACCATGTCAAGCCCCCAGACCGCGAAGGGCCAAGTGATGGGGATAGTTTGGAGGGCGGTGGGTGGCATATGGCTTTGGTTTGCAAAAAGCTAGCAACCGACGCATCGTTGGACTAAGTCCTGGGCGTCTGCCCGGGCCGTCGGCCAATAAAAGCCTGTACGGAAGGCCTTGCTTACAAGGGATCGAGCTGCAGCGTGATGACCGCCGAGTCCGGCATGAATTTCAGCCAGGAGGTTCTGCCCTTCCTCTTCGGAGATGCACCTTTGAAGGACTCCGGTAGTGCTTTTCTTATAAATCTCTCCCTCATGGACTTTATAGGCTTTAGATCGCCGCACTATGCAGCGTGCCTCATTTTGGTCCTCAGGGAGTTCCTGCCTGGTAAGGTAGGCAAGGAATGGTTCTGTCCACGGGGCGATGACAACCATTATTACGTGGGCTGAAGGTGTTATTTCATTGGCAGAGCCTCCAATTATGTCAGAGTGTTCGGTGTCGGGCAGTGCGCTTGGGTCCGGGCTGTTATTGCCAGGTTCCCTTCCCATACTACGGATGTCTTGAACAGCCTTTCCAAGAAGATGCTGGGGGGGACTACATCACGTTTTGCGCCGATGCGTGCCAGGACATCTGCCGCCTGATTATTTTCCCGGGCTATATGGTGAAATTCGAGCCCTTCGAACCGAGCTGACATTTTTAGGACGGCGTTGCGATAAGCTGCCATTTTTGGATCCTTGGCATCAAAGTCTCCATTTATTTGGGATATTGCGAGGTTCCAGTCCCCGCGCACCTCTAGGCGTTGAATGCCCATGGATACTGCCATCCGGAGACCATGTAAAAGGGCCTCATATTCGGCTGCGTTGTTGGAGTCTGTGTACATTATCTGGAGTATGTATTGAACTGTGTCTCCTGTGGGGGACGTCAAAACGACGCCAGCCCCTAGACCGGCAAACATTTTGGAGCCTTCGAAGTGCATGGCCCAGTTTGAATATGTGCCATACTCTTTAGGGAGTTCGGCCTCCGTCCATTCTGTGACGAAGTCGGCCAAAACTTGCGACTTGATAGCTCGTCGTGGCTTGTAAGTTATGTCGAACGGGAGGACCTCAATGGCCCATTTTCTAATCCGGCCCGTCACGTCGCGGTTGTTTATAATATCGTTAAGTGGCACTTCCGAGGCTACTATTATTGAACACTCTTGAAAGTAGTGTCGCAGCTTCTGGGATGCCATAAATACCACATACGCAATCTTTTGATAATGCGGGTACCGTGACTTGCATGGAGTAAGGACAGTGGACACATAATAGACCGGCTTTGGGGAAATTTGTGTTCTTCCGTTTCTCGTTCGACGACAAGCACTGAGCTTACGACCTGATGGGTTGCTGCAATGTATAATAGCATTGGTTCGCCAATATTTGGCGCGGCCAGGACTGGGTTTGTTGCCAAGATGGATTTTATTTCGTCGAGTCCGGCCGTGGCTGCATCTGTCCACTCGAAGTGTTCGGTGCGCTGAAGGAGGCGGTAAAGGGGTAGGGGGTTTTCTCCTAAGCGGGAGATAAAGCGGCTTAGAGCCGCCACGCATCCGGTTAATGGTATTTGTTTGAGGTCCTTCAGGATATCCAATTGTGACAGAGCTCGGATCTTGACTGGATTTGCTTCAATTCCTCTACCAGATACAATGAAGCCCAAGAGCTTTCTAGCTGGAACGTCGAAAACACATTTTTCCGGGTTGAGTTTGATGTCGTATGTTCGGAGGTTATCGAATGTTAACCTCAAGTCATCTACTAGAGATTTGACATGTCTTGTTTCAACGACCACATCATCTACGTATGCCTCCACTGTTTTGCCAATCGGGTTTGCCAGACATGTCTGAATCATGCGCTGATATGTTGCACCGGGGTTTTTCAGCCCGAAGGGCATCATGTTGAAGCAGAATGGGCCGTAAGGTGTGATGAATGCCGTTGCGGCTTGGTCTGACTCTGTCATCTTTATTTGATGGTAGCTGGAGTATGCGTCGAGGAAACACAATGAATTGTGTCCTGAGGTAGCGTCGATAATTTGATCGATGCGGGGGAGAGGGAAGGGATCCTTTGGGCAAGCCTTGTTAAGGTCTTTGAAATCAACGCACATGCGCCAGGATTTGTCCTTCTTTGGTACCATCACCAGGTTTGCTAGCCAGTCCGGATGTTTTATATCTTTGATGAATCCGGCCTCCAATAGCTTGGCTAGTTCCTCTCCCATGGC